>NW_023330000.1:0-27338 GCF_011100685.1 Canis lupus familiaris | reverse complement strand
GTATTCTGAGTAAGGCGGTTCCGAGATTACCACTCTATGCACCTAGATACCCTCCAGGTCTGCATTGTTAACTTGCGTCTCAGAAGCCTGTGGCAAACGTCTCTGGTGAAGACCTGCGAAACTCACTCTGCAGGCAGTGTGGAACTGTGAGGGACTGAGGGTGAGCTCAACTCTCAGAAGTAAGATGCTTTTGGACAAGGCTTCAGCTACTTCTCACGTATGGAACTTAGTATGTAGCACCAGTCTACCCACGAATTACTAGGCAAATCGCTGGATGAGCTTGGAGGCACTAGTCTTGTGTGCCGGGAGATTCCAATTACCTCTCCCAACACTTCCGTCAAACAGCGAGCCTAGGCCTTTTAGAAGTGAAAGGAACCAGCAGGCTGGATGGGGAGTACAGGCCTTAAGCTCAACTCTCAGAAGTGTGTATGCAGGGAGACAGATGTCTGCTACCCACTCGACATGGGAGTTGGAACTACTACACTCTGATTGAAGAAGGCCATTGGAAATCGCTGTATTCAACTCAGATACACGGGAGTTCAGGCCCAATGCTTACACATGCTTTTCCCCAACCTCTCAGCCACTAACATAGGATTAGCAGCTACGCTACAGTCAGGCAGGATGCGGGAGGGTTCTGCCCTGTCCTCAGCTCTCCAGGGAAGCATGCCTAGAAGCCAGCTCTCAACTAGCTGCATTCTTATGGCAGTGTGAAGGTAGCAGTATTCTGAGTCAGAGGTTTCCCAGATTACCACTCTACTGCACCTGGAGATACCCTCCAGGTCTGCATTGTTAACTTGCGTCTCAGAAGCCTCTGGCAAACGTCTCTGGTGAAGACGAAACTCACTCTGCAGGCAGTGTGGAACTGTGAGGGACTGAGGGTGAGCTCAACTCTCAGAAGTAAGATGTTTTTGGACAAGGCGTTCAACTACCTACTCACGTATGGAACTTAGTATGTAGCACCAGTCTACCCCAGGAATTACTGGGAAATCGCTTGATTGAGCTTGGAGGCACTCGTCTTGTGTGCCGGGAGATTCCAGTTACCTCTCCCAACACTTGCGTCAAGCAGCGAGCCTAGGCCTTTTGGAAGCGAAAGGTAGCGGCAGGCAGGATGTAGGGTTACAGGCCATAAGCTCAACTCTCAGAAGTGTGTATGCATGGGAGGCAGATGTCTGCTACCCACTCGGACATGGGAGTTGGAACCTAGCTACACTCCTATTGAAGAAGGATTTGGAAATCGCTGTATTCAACTCAGATACACGGGAGTTCAGGCCCAATGCTTACACATGCTTTTCCCACAACCTATCCGCCACTAACATAGGAGGTTAGCAGGTACTCTACAGTCAGGCAGGATGCGGGAGGGTCTGCCCTGTCCTCAGCTCTCACAGGGAAGCATGCCTAGAAGCCAGCTCTCAACTAGCTGCATTCTTATGACAGTGTGAAGGTAGCAGTATTCTGAGTAAGGAGGTTCCCAGATTACCACTCTACTGCACCTGGAGATACCCTCCAGGTCTGCATTGTTAACTTGCGTCTCAGAAGCCTCTGGCAAACGTCTCTGGTGAAGACGTGGAAACTCACTCTGCAGGCAGTGTGGAACTGTGAGGGACTGAGGGTGAGCTCAACTCTCAGAAGTAAGATGATTTTGGACAAGGCGTTCAGCTACCTTCTCACATATGGAACTTAGTATGTAGCACCAGTCTACCCCAATTACTGGAAATCGCTGGATTGAGCTTGGAGGCACTAGTCTTGTGTGCCGGGAGATTCCAGTTACCTCTCCCAACACTTCGTCAAGCAGCGAGCCTAGGCCTTTTGGAAGCGAAAGGTAGCGCAGGCAGGAGGTAGGGTTACAGGCCATAAGCTCAACTCTCAGAAGTGTGTATGCATGGGAGGCAGATGTCTGCTACCCACTCGGACATGGAGTTGGAACCTAGCTACACTCTATTAAGAAGGACTTGGAAATCGCTGTATTCAACTCAGATACACGGGAGTTCAGGCCCATGCTTACACATGCTTTTCCCACAACCTTCCCGCCACTAACATAGGAGGTTAGCAGGTACGTCTACAGTCAGGCAGGATGCGGGAGGGTTCTGCCCTGTCCTCAGCTCTCACAGGGAAGCATGCCTAGAAGCCAGCTCTCAACTAGCTGCATTCTTATGACAGTGTGAAGGTAGCAGTATTCTGAGAAGGAGGTTCCCAGATTACCACTCTACTGCACCTGGAGATACCCTCCAGGTCTGCATTGTTAACTTGCGTCTCAGAGCCTCTGGCAAACGTCTCTGGTGAAGACGTGGAAACTCACTCTGCAGGCAGTGTGGAACTGTGAGGGACTGAGGGTGAGCTCAACTCTCAGAAGTAAGATGATTTTGGACAAGGCGTTCAGCTACCTTCACATATGGAACTTAGTATGTAGCACCAGTCTACCCCAGGAATTACTGGAAATCGCTGGATTGAGCTTGGAGGCACTAGTCTTGTGTGCCGGGAGATTCCAGTTACCTCTCCCAACACTTCGTCAAGCAGCGAGCCTAGGCCTTTTGGAAGCGAAAGGTAGCCAGCAGGCTGAGGGGTTACAGGCCATAAGCTCAACTCTCAGAAGTGTGTATGCATGGGAGGCAGATGTCTGCTACCCACTCGGACATGGAGTTGGAACCTAGCTACACTCTGATGAAGAAGGTTTGGAAATCGCTGTATTCAACTCAGATACACGGGTTCAGGCCCAATGCTTACACATGCTTTTCCCAACCTTCCCCCATAGGAGTTAGCAGCTCCTACAGTCAGCAGGATGCGGGAGGGTTCTGCCCTGTCCTCAGCTCTCACAGGGAAGCATGCCTAGAAGCCAGCTCTCAACTAGCTGCATTCTTATGGCAGTGTGAAGGTAGCAGTATTCTGAGTCAGGAGGTTCCCAGATTACCACTCTACTGCACCTGGAGATACCCTCCAGGTCTGCATTGTTAACTTGCGTCTCAGAAGCCTCTGGCAAACGTCTCTGGTGAAGACGTGCGAAACTCACTCTGCAGGCAGTGTGGAACTGTGAGGGACTGAGGGTGAGCTCAACTCTCAGAAGTAAGATGTTTTGGACAAGGCGTTCAGCTACCTTCTCACGTATGGAACTTAGTATGTAGCACCAGTCTACCCCAGGAATTACTAGGAAATCGCTGGATTGAGCTTGGAGGCACTCGTCTTGTGTGCCGGGAGATTCCAGTTACCTCTCCCAACACTTGTCAAGCAGCGAGCCTAGGCCTTTTGGAAGCGAAAGGTAGCGCAGGCAGGATGTAGGGTTACAGGCCATAAGCTCAACTCTCAGAAGTGTGTATGCATGGGAGGCAGATGTCTGCTACCCACTCGGACATGGGAGTTGGAACCTAGCTACACTCCTATTGAAGAAGGATTTGGAAATCGCTGTATTCAACTCAGATACACGGGAGTTCAGGCCCAATGCTTACACATGCTTTTCCCACAACCTATCCCAGCCACTAACATAGGAGTTAGCAGGTACGTCTACAGTCAGGCAGGATGCGGGAGGGTTCTGCCCTGTCCTCAGCTCTCACAGGGAAGCATGCCTAGAAGCCAGCTCTCAACTAGCTGCATTCTTATGACAGTGTGAAGGTAGCAGTATTCTGAGTAAGGAGGTTCCCAGATTACCACTCTACTGCACCTGGAGATACCCTCCAGGTCTGCATTGTTAACTTGCGTCTCATAGCCTCTGGCAAACGTCTCTGGTGAAGACGTGCGAAACTCACTCTGCAGGCAGTGTGGAACTGTGAGGGACTGAGGGTGAGCTCAACTCTCAGAGTAAGATGATTTTGGACAAGGCGTTCAGCTACCTTCTCACATATGGAACTTAGTATGTAGCACCAGTCTACCCCAGGAATTACTGGAAATCGCTGGATTGAGCTTGGAGGCACTAGTCTTGTGTGCCGGGGATTCCAGTTACCTCTCCCAACACTTCGTGAAGCAGCGAGCCTAGGCCTTTTGGAAGCGAAAGGTAGCTGCAGGCAGGAGGTAGGGTTACAGGCCATAAGCTCAACTCTCAGAAGTGGTATGCATGGGAGGCAGATGTCTGCTACCCACTCGGACATGCGAGTGGAACCTAGCTACACTCTGATGAAGAAGGACTTTGGAAATCGCTGTATTCAACTCAGATACACGTGGGTTCAGGCACAACGATTCCACATGCTTTTCTCACAACCTTTCCCTGCCACTAACATGAGGACGTTAGCAGCTCCTTCTACAGTCAAGCAGGATGCGGGAGGGTTGTGCCCTGTCCTTAGCTCTCACAGGGAAGCATGCCTTGAAGCCAGCTGTCAACTAGCTGCATTCTTATGGCAGGTGAAGGTAGCAGTATTCTGAGACAGGAGGTTCCCAGATTACCACTCTACTGCACCTGGAGATACCCTCCAGGTCTGCATTGTTAACTTGCGTCTCAGAGCCTCTGGCAAACGTCTCTGGTGAAGACGTGCGAAACTCACTCTGCAGGCAGTGTGGAACTGTGAGGGACTGAGGGTGAGCTCAACTCTCAGAAGTAAGATGTTTTGGACAAGGCGTTCAGCTACCTTCTCATATGGAACTTAGTATGTAGCACCAGTCTACCCCAGGAATTACTGGAAATCGCTGATTGAGCTTGGAGGCACTCGTCTTGTGTGCCGGGAGATTCCAGTTACCTCTCCCAACACTTGCGTCAAGCAGCGAGCCTAGGCCTTTTGGAAGCGAAAGGTAGCGCAGGCAGTGTAGGGTTACAGGCCATAAGCTCAACTCTCAGAAGTGTGTATGCATGGGAGGCAGATGTCTGCTACCCACTCGGACATGGGAGTTGGAACCTAGCTACACTCCTATTGAAGAAGGATTTGGAAATCGCTGTATTCAACTCAGATACACGGGAGTTCAGGCCCAATGCTTACACATGCTTTTCCCAACCTATCCCAGCCACTAACATAGGAGGTTAGCAGGTACGTCTACAGTCAGGCAGGATGCGGGAGGGTTCTGCCCTGTCCTCAGCTCTCACAGGGAAGCATGCCTAGAAGCCAGCTCTCAACTAGCTGCATTCTTATGACAGGTGAAGGTAGCAGTATTCTGAGTAAGGAGGTTCCCAGATTACCACTCTACTGCACCTGGAGATACCCTCCAGGTCTGCATTGTTAACTTGCGTCTCAGAGCCTCTGGCAAACGTCTCTGGTGAAGACGTGCGAAACTCACTCTGCAGGCAGTGTGGAACTGTGAGGGACTGAGGGTGAGCTCAACTCTCAGAAGTAAGATGTTTTGGACAAGGCGTTCAGCTACTTCTCTCGTATGGAACTTAGTATGTAGCACCAGTCTACCCCAGGAATTACTAGGAAATCGCTGGATTGAGCTTGGAGGCACTAGTCTTGTGTGCCGGGAGATTCCAGTTACCTCTCCCAACACTTCGTCAAGCAGCGAGCCTAGGCCTTTTGAAGCGAAAGGTACGCAGGCAGGATGGGAGGTTACAGGCCATAAGCTCAACTCTCAGAAGTGTGTATGCATGGGAGGCAGATGTCTGCTACCCACTCGGACATGGAGTTGGAACCTAGCTACACTCTGATGAAGAAGGCTTTGGAAATCGCTGTATTCAACTCAGATACACGGGTTCAGGCCCATGCTTACATGCTTTTCCCCAACCTCTCAGCCACTAACATGGAGTTAGCAGCTCCTACAGTCAGGCAGGATGCGGGAGGGTTCTGCCCTGTCCTCAGCTCTCACAGGGAAGCATGCCTAAGCCAGCTCTCAACTAGCTGCATTCTTATGGCAGTGTGAAGGTAGCAGTATTCTGAGTCAGGAGGTTCCCATATTACCACTCTACTGCACCTGGAGATACCCTCCAGGTCTGCATTGTTAACTTGCGTCTCAGAAGCCTCTGGCAAACGTCTCTGGTGAAGGCGTGCGAAACTCACTCTGCAGGCAGTGTGGAACTGTGAGGGACTGAGGGTGAGCTCAACACTCAGAAGTAAGATGTTTTGGACAAGGCGTTCAGCTACCTTCTCACGTATGGAACTTAGTATGTAGCACCAGTCTACCCCAGGAATTACTGGAAATCGCTGATTGAGCTTGGAGGCACTCGTCTTGTGTGCCGGGAGATTCCAGTTACCTCTCCCAACACTTGCGTCAAGCAGCGAGCCTAGGCCTTTTGGAAGCGAAATGTAGCGGCAGGCAGGATGTAGGGTTACAGGCCATGAGCTCAACTCTCAGAAGTGTGTGCATGGGAGGCAGATGTCTGCTACCCACTCGGACATGGGAGTTGGAACCTAGCTACACTCTATTGAAGAAGGATTTGGAAATCGCTGTATTCAACTCAGATACACGGGAGTTCAGGCCCAATGCTTACACATGCTTTTCCCACAACCTTCCCAGCCACTAACATAAGGAGGTTAGCAGGTACGTCTACAGTCAGGCAGGATGCGGGAGGGTTCTGCCCTGTCCTCAGCTCTCACAGGGAAGCATGCCTAGAAGCCAGCTCTCAACTAGCTGCATTCTTATGACAGTGTGAAGGTAGCAGTATTCTGAGTAAGGAGGTTCCCAGATTACCACTCTACTGCACCTGGAGATACCCTCCAGGTCTGCATTGTTAACTTGCGTCTCAGAGCCTCTGGCAAACGTCTCTGGTGAAGACGTGCGAAACTCACTCTGCAGGCAGTGTGGAACTGTGAGGGACTGAGGGTGAGCTCAACTCTCAGAAGTAAGATGTTTTGGACAAGGCGTTCAGCTACCTTCTCACGTATGGAACTTAGTATGTAGCACCAGTCTACCCAGGAATTACTAGGAAATCGCTGGATTGAGCTTGGAGGCACTAGTCTTGTGTGCCGGGAGATTCCAGTTACCTCTCCCAACACTTGTCAAAGCGAGCCTAGGCCTTTTGGAAGCGAAAGCCAGCAGGCGGATGGGGTACAGGCCATAAGCTCAACTCTCAGAAGTGTGTATGCATGGGAGGCAGATGTCTGCTACCCACTCGGACATGGGAGTTGGAACCTAGCTACACTCATTGAAGAAGGACTTTGGAAATCGCTGTATTCAACTCAGATACACGGGAGTTCAGGCCCAATGCTTACACATGCTTTTCCCACAACCTATCCCAGCCACTAACATAGGAGTTAGCAGGTACCTACAGTCAGGCAGGATGCGGGAGGGTTCTGCCCTGTCCTCAGCTCTCACAGGGAAGCATGCCTAGAAGCCAGCTCTCAACTAGCTGCATTCTTATGACAGTGTGAAGGTAGCAGTATTCTGAGTAGGAGGTTCCCAGATTACCACTCTACTGCACCTGGAGATACCCTCCAGGTCTGCATTGTTAACTTGCGTCTCAGAAGCCTCTGGCAAACGTCTCTGGTGAAGACGTGCGAAACTCACTCTGCAGGCAGTGTGGAACTGTGAGGGACTGAGGGTGAGCTCAACTCTCAGAAGTAAGATGATTTTGGACAAGGCGTTCAGCTACCTTCTCATATGGAACTTAGTATGTAGCACCAGTCTACCCCAGGAATTACTAGGAATCGCTGGATTGAGCTTGGAGGCACTAGTCTTGTGTGCCGGGAGATTCCAGTTACCTCTCCCAACACTTCGTCAAAGCGAGCCTAGGCCTTTTGGAAGCGAAAGGAGCCAGCAGGGATGGGGAGTACAGGCCTAAGCTCAACTCTCAGAAGTGTGTATGCATGGGAGAGATGTCTGCTACCCACTCGGACATGGAGTTGGAACCTAGCTACACTCTGATTGAAGAAGGCTTTGGAAATCGCTGTATTCAACTCAGATACACGGAGTTCAGGCCCAATGCTTACATGCTTTTCCCAACCTTCTCCGCCACTAACATGGAGTTAGCAGCTCCCTACAGTCAGCAGGATGCGGGAGGGTTTGCCCTGTCCTCAGCTCTCACAGGGAAGCATGCCTTGAAGCCAGCTCTCAACTAGCTGCATTCTTATGGCAGTGTGAAGGTAGCAGTATTCTGAGTCAGGAGGTTCCCAGATTACCACTCTACTGCACCTGGAGATACCCTCCAGGTCTGCATTGTTAACTTGCGTCTCAGAAGCCTCTGGCAAACGTCTCTGGTGAAGACGTGCGAAACTCACTCTGCAGGCAGTGTGGAACTGTGAGGGACTGAGGGTGAGCTCAACTCTCAGAAGTAAGATGTTTTTGGACAAGGCGTTCAACTACCTACTCACGTATGGAACTTAGTATGTAGCACCAGTCTACCCCAGGAATTACTGGAAATCGCTTGATTGAGCTTGGAGGCACTCGTCTTGTGTGCCGGGAGATTCCAGTTACCTCTCCCAACACTTGCGTCAAGCAGCGAGCCTAGGCCTTTTGGAAGCGAAAGGTAGCGGCAGGCAGATGTAGGGTTACAGGCCATAAGCTCAACTCTCAGAAGTGTGTATGCATGGGAGGCAGATGTCTGCTACCCACTCGGACATGGGAGTTGGAACCTAGCTACACTCCTATTGAAGAAGGATGTTGGAAATCGCTGTATTCAACTCAGATACACGGGAGTTCAGGCCCAATGCTTACACATGCTTTTCCCACAACCTATCCCAGCCACTAACATAGGAGTTAGCAGGTACGTCTACAGTCAGGCAGGATGCGGGAGGGTTCTGCCCTGTCCTCAGCTCTCACAGGGAAGCATGCCTAGAAGCCAGCTCTCAACTAGCTGCATTCTTATGAGTGTGAAGGTAGCAGTATTCTGAGTAAGGTTCCCAGATTACCACTCTACTGCACCTGGAGATACCCTCCAGGTCTGCATTGTTAACTTGCGTCTCAGAAGCCTCTGGCAAACGTCTCTGGTGAAGACGTGCGAAACTCACTCTGCAGGCAGTGTGGAACTGTGAGGGACTGAGGGTGAGCTCAACTCTCAGAAGTAAGATGTTTTGGACAAGGCGTTCAGCTACCTTCTCACGTATGGAACTTAGTATGTAGCACCAGTCTACCCAGGAATTACTAGGAAATCGCTGGATGAGCTTGGAGGCACTAGTCTTGTGTGCCGGGAGATTCCAATTACCTCTCCCAACACTTCGTCAAGCAGCGAGCCTAGGCCTTTTGAAGCGAAAGGACCAGCAGGCTGATGGGGAGGTACAGGCCATAAGCTCAACTCTCAGAAGTGTGTATGCATGGGAGGCAGATGTCTGCTACCCACTCGGACATGGGAGTTGGAACCTAGCTACACTCTATTGAAGAAGGACTTTGGAAATCGCTGTATTCAACTCAGATACACGGGAGTTCAGGCCCAATGCTTACACATGCTTTTCCCACAACCTTCCCAGCCACTAACATAGGAGTTAGCAGGTACGTCTACAGTCAGGCAGGATGCGGGAGGGTTCTGCCCTGTCCTCAGCTCTCACAGGGAAGCATGCCTAAGCCAGCTCTCAACTAGCTGCATTCTTATGACAGTGTGAAGGTAGCAGTATTCTGAGTAGGAGGTTCCGATTACCACTCTACTGCACCTGGAGATACGCTCCAGGTCTGCATTGTTAACTTGCGTCTCAGAAGCCTCTGGCAAACGTCTCTGGTGAAGACGTGCGAAACTCACTCTGCAGGCAGTGTGGAACTGTGAGGGACTGAGGGTGAGCTCAACTCTCAGAAGTAAGATGTTTTGGACAAGGCGTTCAGCTACCTTCTCTCGTATGGAACTTAGTATGTAGCACCAGTCTACCCAGAATTACTAGGAAATCGCTGATTGAGCTTGGAGGCACTAGTCTTGTGTGCCGGGAGATTCCAGTTACCTCTCCCAACACTTCGTCAAGCAGCGAGCCTAGGCCTTTTGAAGCGAAAGGTACCAGCAGGCTGGATGTAGGTACAGGCCATAAGCTCAACTCTCAGAAGTGTGTATGCATGGGAGGCAGATGTCTGCTACCCACTCGACATGGGAGTTGGAACCTAGCTACACTCTGATTGAAGAAGGTTTGGAAATCGCTGTATTCAACTCAGATACACGGAGTTCAGGCCCAATGCTTACACATGCTTTTCCCCAACCTTCTCAGCCACTAACATAGGAGTTAGCAGCTCCCTACAGTCAGGCAGGATGCGGGAGGGTTCTGCCCTGTCCTCAGCTCTCCAGGGAAGCATGCCTAGCCAGCTCTCAACTAGCTGCATTCTTATGGCAGTGTGAAGGTAGCAGTATTCTGAGTCAGGAGGTTCCCAGATTACCACTCTACTGCACCTGGAGATACCCTCCAGGTCTGCATTGTTAACTTGCGTCTCAGAAGCCTCTGGCAAACGTCTCTGGTGAAGACGTGCGAAACTCACTCTGCAGGCAGTGTGGAACTGTGAGGGACTGAGGGTGAGCTCAACTCTCAGAAGTAAGATGTTTTGGACAAGGCGTTCAGCTACCTTCTCACGTATGGAACTTAGTATGTAGCACCAGTCTACCCCAGGAATTACTGGAAATCGCTGATTGAGCTTGGAGGCACTCGTCTTGTGTGCCGGGAGATTCCAGTTACCTCTCCCAACACTTGGTCAAGCAGCGAGCCTAGGCCTTTTGGAAGCGAAAGGTAGCGCAGGCAGGATGTAGGGTTACAGGCCATGAGCTCAACTCTCAGAAGTGTGTGCATGGGAGGCAGATGTCTGCTACCCACTCGGACATGGGAGTTGGAACCTAGCTACACTCTATGAAGAAGGATTTGGAAATCGCTGTATTCAACTCAGATACACGGGAGTTCAGGCCCAATGCTTACACATGCTTTTCCCACAACCTATCCCAGCCACTAACATAGGAGTTAGCAGGTACGTCTACAGTCAGCAGGATGCGGGAGGGTTCTGCCCTGTCCTCAGCTCTCACAGGGAAGCATGCCTTGAAGCCAGCTCTCAACTAGCTGCATTCTATGACAGTGTGAAGGTAGCAGTATTCTGAGTAGGAGGTTCCCAGATTACCACTCTACTGCACCTGGAGATACCCTCCAGGTCTGCATTGTTAACTTGCGTCTCAGAAGCCTCTGGCAAACGTCTCTGGTGAAGACGTGCGAAACTCACTCTGCAGGCAGTGTGGAACTGTGAGGGACTGAGGGTGAGCTCAACTCTCAGAAGTAAGATGTTTTGGACAAGGCGTTCAGCTACCTTCTCACGTATGGAACTTAGTATGTAGCACCAGTCTACCCAGGAATTACTAGGAAATCGCTGGATTGAGCTTGGAGGCACTAGTCTTGTGTGCCGGGAGATTCCAATTACCTCTCCCAACACTTCGTCAAGCAGCGAGCCTAGGCCTTTTGAAGCGAAAGGACCAGCAGGCTGGATGGGGTACAGGCCATAAGCTCAACTCTCAGAAGTGTGTATGCATGGGAGGCAGATGTCTGCTACCCACTCGGACATGGGAGTTGGAACCTAGCTACACTCCTATTGAAGAAGGAGTTGGAAATCGCTGTATTCAACTCAGATACACGGGAGTTCAGGCCCAATGCTTACACATGCTTTTCCCACAACCTCCCAGCCACTAACATAGGAGTTAGCAGGTACGTCTACAGTCAGCAGGATGCGGGAGGGTTCTGCCCTGTCCTCAGCTCTCACAGGGAAGCATGCCTAGAAGCCAGCTCTCAACTAGCTGCATTCTTATGACAGTGTGAAGGTAGCAGTATTCTGAGTAAGGAGGTTCCCAGATTACCACTCTACTGCACCTGGAGATACCCTCCAGGTCTGCATTGTTAACTTGCGTCTCAGAAGCCTCTGGCAAAAGTCTCTGGTGAAGACGTGCGAAACTCACTCTGCAGGCAGTGTGGAACTGTGAGGGACTGAGGGTGAGCTCAACTCTCAGCAGTAAGATGATTTTGGACAAGGCGTTCAGCTACCTTCTCACATATGGAACTTAGTATGTAGCACCAGTCTACCCCAGGAATTACTGGAAATCGCTGGATTGAGCTTGGAGGCACTAGTCTTGTGTGCCGGGAGATTCCAGTTACCTCTCCCAACACTTCGGTGAAGCAGCGAGCCTAGGCCTTTTGGAAGCGAAAGGTAGCTGCAGGCAGGAGGTAGGGTTACAGGCCATAAGCTCAACTCTCAGAAGTGGTATGCATGGGAGGCAGATGTCTGCTACCCACTCGGACATGCGAGTGGGAACCTAGCTACACTCTGATGAAGAAGGACTTTGGAAATCGCTGTATTCAACTCAGATACACGTGGTTCAGGCACAACGATTCCACATGCTTTTCTCACAACCTTTCCCTACCACTAACATGAGGACGTTAGCAGCTCCTTCTACAGTCAAGCAGGATGCGGGAGGGTTGTGCCCTGTCCTTAGCTCTCACAGGGAAGCATGCCTTGAAGCCAGCTGTCAACTAGCTGCATTCTTATGGGCAGGGTGAAGGTAGCAGTATTCTGAGACAGGAGGTTCCCAGATTACCACTCTACTGCACCTGGAGAGACCCTCCAGGTCTGCATTGTTAACTTGCGTCTCAGAAGCCTCTGGCAAACGTCTCTGGTGGAAGACGTGCGAAACTCACTCTGCAGGCAGTGTGGAACTGTGAGGGACTGAGGGTGAGCTCAACTCTCAGAAAGTAAGATGTTTTGGACAAGGCGTTCAACTACCTACTCACGTATGGAACTTAGTATGTAGCACCAGTCTACCCAGGAATTACTAGGAAATCGCTTGATTGAGCTTGGAGGCACTCGTCTTGTGTGCCGGGAGATACCAGTTACCTCTCCCAACACTTGCGTCAAGCAGCGAGCCTAGGCCTTTTGGAAGCGAAAGGTAGCGGCAGGCAGGATGTAGGGTTACAGGCCATGAAGCTCAACTCTCAGAAGTGTGTATGCATGGGAGGCAGAATGTCTGCTACCCACTCGGACATGGGAGTTGAACCTAGCTACACTCCTATTGAAGAAGGATGTTGGAAATCGCTGTATTCAACTCAGATACACGGGAGTTCAGGCCCAATGCTTACACATGCTTTTCCCCCAACCTATCCCAGCCACTAACATAAGGAGGTTAGCAGGTACGTCTACAGTCAGGCAGGATGCGGGAGGGTTCTGCCCTGTCCTCAGCTCTCACAGGGAAGCATGCCTAGAAGCCAGCTCTCAACTAGCTGCATTCTTATGACAGTGTGAAGGTAGCAGTATTCTGAGTAAGGAGGTTCCAGATTACCACTCTACTGCACCTGGAGATACCCTCCAGGTCTGCATTGTTAACTTGCGTCTCAGAAGCCTCTGGCAAACGTCTCTGGTGAAGACGTGGAAACTCACTCTGCAGGCAGTGTGGAACTGTGAGGGACTGAGGGTGAGCTCAACTCTCAGAAGTAAGATGATTTTGGACAAGGCGTTCAGCTACCTTCTCACGTATGGAACTTAGTATGTAGCAAGTCTACCAGGAATTACTAGGCAATCGCTGGATTGAGCTTGGAGGCACTAGTCTTGTGTGCCGGGAGATTCCAGTTACCTCTCCCAACACTTCGTCAAGCAGCGAGCCTAGGCCTTTTGGAAGCGAAAGGCTCAGGCTGGATGGGGAGGTACAGGCCATAAGCTCAACTCTCAGAAGTGTGTATGCATGGGAGACAGATGTCTGCTACCCACTCGACATGGGAGTTGGAACCTAGCTACACTCTGATTGAAGAAGGCTTTGGAAATCGCTGTATTCAACTCAGATACACGGAGTTCAGGCCCAATGCTTACACATGCTTTTCCCAACCTTCCAGCCACTAACATAGGAGTTAGCAGCTCCCTACAGTCAGGCAGGATGCGGGAGGGTTCTGCCCTGTCCTCAGCTCTCACAGGGAAGCATGCCTAGAAGCCAGCTCTCAACTAGCTGCATTCTTATGGCAGTGTGAAGGTAGCAGTATTCTGAGTCAGGAGGTTCCCAGATTACCACTCTACTGCACCTGGAGATACCCTCCAGGTCTGCATTGTTAACTTGCGTCTCAGAAGCCTGGCAAACGTCTCTGGTGAAGACGTGCGAAACTCACTCTGCAGGCAGTGTGGAACTGTGAGGGACTGAGGGTGAGCTCAACTCTCAGAAGTAAGATGTTTTGGACAAGGCGTTCAGCTACCTACTCACGTATGGAACTTAGTATGTAGCACCAGTCTACCCCAGGAATTACTGGAAATCGCTTGATTGAGCTTGGAGGCACTCGTCTTGTGTGCCGGGAGATTCCAGTTACCTCTCCCAACACTTGCGTCAAGCAGCGAGCCTAGGCCTTTTGGAAGCGAAAGGTAGCGCAGGCAGGATGTAGGGTTACAGGCCATAAGCTCAACTCTCAGAAGTGTGTATGCATGGGAGGCAGATGTCTGCTACCCACTCGGACATGGGAGTTGGAACCGAGCTACACTCCTATTGAAGAAGGATTTGGAAATCGCTGTATTCAACTCAGATACACGGGAGTTCAGGCCCAATGCTTACACATGCTTTTCCCACAACCTATCCCAGCCACTAACATAAGGAGGTTAGCAGGTACGTCTACAGTCAGGCAGGATGCGGGAGGGTCCTGCCCTGTCCTCAGCTTCACAGGGAAGCATGCCTAGAAGCCAGCTCTCAACTAGCTGCATTCTTATGACAGTGTGAAGGTAGCAGTATTCTGAGTAAGGAGGTTCCCAGATTACCACTCTACTGCACCTGGAGATACCCTCCAGGTCTGCATTGTTAACTTGCGGCTCAGAATCCTCTGGCAAAAGTCTCTGGTGAAGACGTGGGAAACTCACTCTGCAGGCAGTGTGGAACTGTGAGGGACTGAGGGTGAGCTCAACTCTCAGAAGTAAGATGATTTTGGACAAGGCGTTGAGCTACCTTCTCACATATGGAACTTAGTATGTAGCACCAGTCTACCCCAGGAATTACTGGGAAATCGCTGGATTGAGCTTGGAGGCACTAGTCTTGTGTGCCGGGAGATTCCAGTTACCTCTCCCAACACTTCGTAAGCAGCGAGCCTAGGCCTTTTGGAAGCGAAAGGCTAGCTGGAGGGGAGGTTACAGGCCATAAGCTCAACTCTCAGAAGTGTGTATGCATGGGAGGCAGATGTCTGCTACCCACTCGGACATGGGAGTTGGAACCTAGCTACACTCTGATGAAGAAGGCTTTGGAAATCGCTGTATTCAACTCAGATACACGGTTCAGGCCCAATGCTTACATGCTTTTCCCAACCTTCTGCCACTAACATAGGAGTTAGCAGCTCCCTACAGTCAGGCAGGATGCGGGAGGTTCTGCCCTGTCCTCAGCTCTCACAGGGAAGCATGCCTAGAAGCCAGCTCTCAACTAGCTGCATTCTTATGGCAGTGTGAAGGTAGCAGTATTCTGAGACAGGAGGTTCCCAGATTACCACTCTACTGCACCTGGAGATACCCTCCAGGTCTGCATTGTTAACTTGCGTCTCAGAAGCCTCTGGCAAACGTCTCTGGTGAAGACGTGCGAAACTCACTCTGCAGGCAGTGTGGAACTGTGAGGGACTGAGGGTGAGCTCAACTCTCAGAAGTAAGATGTTTTGGACAAGGCGTTCACTACCTTCTCACGTATGGAACTTAGTATGTAGCACCAGTCTACCCCAGGAATTACTAGGAAATCGCTGATTGAGCTTGGAGGCACTCGTCTTGTGTGCCGGGAGATTCCAGTTACCTCTCCCAACACTTGCAAGCAGCGAGCCTAGGCCTTTTGGAAGCGAAAGGTAGCGCAGGCAGGATGTAGGGTTACAGGCCATAAGCTCAACTCTCAGAAGTGTGTATGCATGGGAGGCAGATGTCTGCTACCCACTCGGACATGGGAGTTGGAACCTAGCTACACTCCTATTGAAGAAGGATTTGGAAATCGCTGTATTCAACTCAGATACACGGAGTTCAGGCCCAATGCTTACACATGCTTTTCCCACAACCTATCCCAGCCACTAACATAGGAGGTTAGCAGGTACGTCTACAGTCAGGCAGGATGCGGGAGGGCTGCCCTGTCCTCAGCTCTCACAGGGAAGCATGCCTAGAAGCCAGCTCTCAACTAGCTGCATTCTTATGACAGTGTGAAGGTAGCAGTATTCTGAGTAAGGTTCCCAGATTACCACTCTACTGCACCTGGAGATACCCTCCAGGTCTGCATTGTTAACTTGCGTCTCAGAGCCTCTGGCAAACGTCTCTGGTGAAGACGTGCGAAACTCACTCTGCAGGCAGTGTGGAACTGTGAGGGACTGAGGGTGAGCTCAACTCTCAGAAGTAAGATGATTTTGGACAAGGCGTTCAGCTACCTTCTCACATATGGAACTTAGTATGTAGCACCAGTCTACCCCAGGAATTACTGGAAATCGCTGGATTGAGCTTGGAGGCACTAGTCTTGTGTGCCGGGAGATTCCAGTTACCTCTCCCAACACTTCGTCAAGCAGCGAGCCTAGGCCTTTTGGAAGCGAAAGGAGCCAGCAGGCGGATGGGGAGGTTACAGGCCATAAGCTCAACTCTCAGAAGTGTGTATGCATGGGAGGCAGATGTCTGCTACCCACTCGGACATGGAGTGGAACCTAGCTACACTCTGATGAAGAAGGCTTTGGAAATCGCTGTATTCAACTCAGATACACGGGTTCAGGCCCAATGCTTACATGCTTTTCCCAACCTTCTCAGCCACTAACATAGGAGTTAGCAGCTCCTACAGTCAGCAGGATGCGGGAGGGTTCTGCCCTGTCCTCAGCTCTCACAGGGAAGCATGCCTTGAAGCCAGCTCTCAACTAGCTGCATTCTTATGGCAGGTGAAGGTAGCAGTATTCTGAGACAGGAGGTTCCCAGATTACCACTCTACTGCACCTGGAGATACCCTCCAGGTCTGCATTGTTAACTTGCGTCTCAGAAGCCTCTGGCAAACGTCTCTGGTGAAGACGTGCGAAACTCACTCTGCAGGCAGTGTGGAACTGTGAGGGACTGAGGGTGAGCTCAACTCTCAGAAGTAAGATGTTTTGGACAAGGCGTTCAGCTACCTTCTCACGTATGGAACTTAGTATGTAGCACCAGTCTACCCCAGGAATTACTAGGAAATCGCTGATTGAGCTTGGAGGCACTCGTCTTGTGTGCCGGGAGATTCCAGTTACCTCTCCCAACACTTCGTCAAGCAGCGAGCCTAGGCCTTTTGGAAGCGAAAGGTAGCGGCAGGCAGGATGTAGGGTTACAGGCCATAAGCTCAACTCTCAGAAGTGTGTATGCATGGGAGGCAGATGTCTGCTACCCACTCGGACATGGGAGTTGGAACCTAGCTACACTCTATTGAAGAAGGATTTGGAAATCGCTGTATTCAACTCAGATACACGGGAGTTCAGGCCCAATGCTTACACATGCTTTTCCCACAACCTATCCCAGCCACTAACATAGGAGTTAGCAGGTACCTACAGTCAGGCAGGATGCGGGAGGGTTCTGCCCTGTCCTCAGCTCTCACAGGGAAGCATGCCTAGAAGCCAGCTCTCAACTAGCTGCATTCTTATGGCAGTGAAGGTAGCAGTATTCTGAGTAGGAGGTTCCCAGATTACCACTCTACTGCACCTGGAGATACCCTCCAGGTCTGCATTGTTAACTTGCGTCTCAGAGCCTCTGGCAAACGTCTCTGGTGAAGACGTGCGAAACTCACTCTGCAGGCAGTGTGGAACTGTGAGGGACTGAGGGTGAGCTCAACTCTCAGAAGTAAGATGTTTTGGACAAGGCGTTCAGCTACCTTCTCACGTATGGAACTTAGTATGTAGCACCAGTCTACCCCAGGAATTACTGGAAATCGCTGGATTGAGCTTGGAGGCACTAGTCTTGTGTGCCGGGAGATTCCAGTTACCTCTCCCAACACTTCGTCAAGCAGCGAGCCTAGGCCTTTTAAGCGAAAGGTACCAGCAGCTGGAGGGGAGGTTACAGGCCATAAGCTCAACTCTCAGAAGTGTATGCATGGGAGAGATGTCTGCTACCCACTCGGACATGGGAGTGGAACCTAGCTACACTCTGATGAAGAAGGTTTGGAAATCGCTGTATTCAACTCAGATACACGGGTTCAGGCCCATGCTTACACCTTTTCCCCAACCTTCAGCCACTAACATAGGATTAGCAGCTCTACAGTCAGCAGGATGCGGGAGGGTTCTGCCCTGTCCTCAGCTCTCACAGGGAAGCATGCCTAGAAGCCAGCTCTCAACTAGCTGCATTCTTATGGCAGTGAAGGTAGCAGTATTCTGAGACAGGAGGTTCCCAGATTACCACTCTACTGCACCTGGAGATACCCTCCAGGTCTGCATTGTTAACTTGCGTCTCAGAGCCTCTGGCAAACGTCTCTGGTGAAGACGTGCGAAACTCACTCTGCAGGCAGTGTGGAACTGTGAGGGACTGAGGGTGAGCTCAACTCTCAGAAGTAAGATGTTTTGGACAAGGCGTTCAGCTACCTTCTCACGTATGGAACTTAGTATGTAGCACCAGTCTACCCCAGGAATTACTGGAAATCGCTGATTGAGCTTGGAGGCACTCGTCTTGTGGCCGGGAGATTCCAGTTACCTCTCCCAACACTTCGTCAAGCAGCGAGCCTAGGCCTTTTGGAAGCGAAAGGTAGCGCAGGCAGATGTAGGGTTACAGGCCATAAGCTCAACTCTCAGAAGTGTGTATGCATGGGAGGCAGATGTCTGCTACCCACTCGGACATGGGAGTTGGAACCTAGCTACACTCTATTGAAGAAGGATTTGGAAATCGCTGTATTCAACTCAGATACACGGGAGTTCAGGCCCAATGCTTACACATGCTTTTCCCACAACCTATCCCAGCCACTAACATAGGAGTTAGCAGGTACTCTACAGTCAGGCAGGATGCGGGAGGGTTCTGCCCTGTCCTCAGCTCTCACAGGGAAGCATGCCTAGAAGCCAGCTCTCAACTAGCTGCATTCTTATGACAGTGTGAAGGTAGCAGTATTCTGAGTAAGGAGGTTCCCAGATTACCACTCTACTGCACCTGGAGATACCCTCCAGGTCTGCATTGTTAACTTGCGTCTCAGAAGCCTCTGGCAAACGTCTCTGGTGAAGACGTGCGAAACTCACTCTGCAGGCAGTGTGGAACTGTGAGGGACTGAGGGTGAGCTCAACTCTCAGAAGTAAGATGATTTTGGACAAGGCGTTCAGCTACCTTCTCACATATGGAACTTAGTATGTAGCACCAGTCTACCCCAGGAATTACTGGAAATCGCTGGATTGAGCTTGGAGGCACTAGTCTTGTGTGCCGGGAGATTCCAGTTACCTCTCCCAACACTTCGTCAAGCAGCGAGCCTAGGCCTTTTAGAAAGGTACCAGCAGGCAGGATGGGGAGGTTACAGGCCATAAGCTCAACTCTCAGAAGTGTATGCATGGGAGGCAGATGTCTGCTACCCACTCGGACATGGGAGTTGGAACCTAGCTACACTCTGATGAAGAAGGACTTTGGAAATCGCTGTATTCAACTCAGATACACGGGTTCAGGCCCAACTTCACATGCTTTTCCCACAACCTTTCCCAGCCACTAACATAGGAGTTAGCAGCTCTCTACAGTCAGCAGGATGCGGGAGGGTTCTGCCCTGTCCTCAGCTCTCACAGGGAAGCATGCCTTGAAGCCAGCTCTCAACTAGCTGCATTCTTATGGCAGTGTGAAGGTAGCAGTATTCTGAGAAGGAGGTTCCCAGATTACCACTCTACTGCACCTGGAGATACCCTCCAGGTCTGCATTGTTAACTTGCGTCTCAGAAGCCTCTGGCAAACGTCTCTGGTGAAGACGTGCGAAACTCACTCTGCAGGCAGTGTGGAACTGTGAGGGACTGAGGGTGAGCTCAACTCTCAGAAGTAAGATGTTTTTGGACAAGGCGTTCAGCTACCTACTCACGTATGGAACTTAGTATGTAGCACCAGTCTACCCCAGGAATTACTGGAAATCGCTGATTGAGCTTGGAGGCACTCGTCTTGTGTGCCGGGAGATTCCAGTTACCTCTCCCAACACTTCGTCAAGCAGCGAGCCTAGGCCTTTTGGAAGCGAAAGGTAGCGGCAGGATGTAGGGTTACAGGCCATAAGCTCAACTCTCAGAAGTGTGTATGCATGGGAGGCAGATGTCTGCTACCCACTCGGACATGGGAGTTGGAACCTATCTACACTCCTATTGAAGAAGGATTTGGAAATCGCTGTATTCAACTCAGATACACGGGAGTTCAGGCCCAATGCTTACACATGCTTTTCCCACAACCTATCCCACCACTAACATAAGGAGTTAGCAGGTACGTCTACAGTCAGGCAGGATGCAGGAGGGTTCTGCCCTGTCCTCAGCTCTCACAGGGAAGCATGTCTAGAAGCCAGCTCTCAACTAGCTGCATTCTTATGACAGTGTGAAGGTAGCAGTATTCTGAGTAAGGAGGTGCCCAGGTTACAGCTCTACTGCACCTGGAGATACCCTCCAGGTCTGCATTGTTAACTTGCGTCTCAGAGCCTCTGGCAAACGTCTCTGGTGAAGACGTGCGAAACTCACTCTGCAGGCAGTGTGGAACTGTGAGGGACTGAGGGTGAGCTCAACTCTCAGAAGTAAGATGTTTTGGACAAGGCGTTCAGCTACTTCTCACATATGGAACTTAGTATGTAGCACCAGTCTACCCAGGAATTACTGGAAATCGCTGATTGAGCTTGGAGGCACTAGTCTTGTGTGCCGGGAGATTCCAGTTACCTCTCCCAACACTTCGTCAAGCAGCGAGCCTAGGCCTTTTGGAAGCGAAAGGTACCAGCAGGATGGGGAGTACAGGCCATAAGCTCAACTCTCAGAAGTGTGTATGCATGGGAGGCAGATGTCTGCTACCCACTCGGACATGGAGTTGGAACCTAGCTACACTCTGATTGAAGAAGGCTTTGGAAATCGCTGTATTCAACTCAGATACACGGGTTCAGGCCCAATGCTTACACATGCTTTTCCCCAACCTTCCAGCCACTAACATAGGAGTTAGCAGCTCCTACAGTCAGGCAGGATGCGGGAGGGTTCTGCCCTGTCCTCAGCTCTCACAGGGAAGCATGCCTTGAAGCCAGCTCAACTAGCTGCATTCTTATGGCAGTGAAGGTAGCAGTATTCTGAGACAGGAGGTTCCCAGATTACCACTCTACTGCACCTGGAGATACCCTCCAGGTCTGCATTGTTAACTTGCGTCTCAGAAGCCTCTGGCAAACGTCTCTGGTGAAGACGTGCGAAACTCACTCTGCAGGCAGTGTGGAACTGTGAGGGACTGAGGGTGAGCTCAACTCTCAGAAGTAAGATGTTTTGGACAAGGCGTTCAGCTACCTTCTCACATGGAACTTAGTATGTAGCACCAGTCTACCCCAGGAATTACTGGAAATCGCTGATTGAGCTTGGAGGCACTAGTCTTGTGTGCCGGGAGATTCCAGTTACCTCTCCCAACACTTCGTCAGCGAGCCTAGGCCTTTTGGAAGCGAAAGGTAGCGCAGGCAAGTAGGGTTACAGGCCATAAGCTCAACTCTCAGAAGTGTGTATGCATGGGAGGCAGATGTCTGCTACCTACTCGGACATGGGAGTTGGAACCTAGCTACACTCTGATTGAAGAAGGATTTGGAAATCGCTGTATTCAACTCAGATACACGGGAGTTCAGGCCCAATGCTTACACATGCTTTTCCCACAACCTTCCCCCACTAACATAGGAGTTAGCAGCTCCTACAGTCAGGCAGGATGCGGGAGGGTTCTGCCCTGTCCTCAGCTCTCACAGGGAAGCATGCCTAGAAGCCAGCTCAACTAGCTGCATTCTTATGGCAGTGTGAAGGTAGCAGTATTCTGAGAAGGAGGTTCCCAGATTACCACTCTACTGCACCTGGAGATACCCTCCAGGTCTGCATTGTTAACTTGCGTCTCAGAGCCTCTGGCAAACGTCTCTGGTGAAGACGTGCGAAACTCACTCTGCAGGCAGTGTGGAACTGTGAGGGACTGAGGGTGAGCTCAACTCTCAGAAGTAAGATGATTTTGGACAAGGCGTTCAGCTACCTTCTCACGTATGGAACTTAGTATGTAGCACCAGTCTACCCCAGGAATTACTGGAAATCGCTGATTGAGCTTGGAGGCACTAGTCTTGTGTGCCGGGAGATTCCAGTTACCTCTCCCAACACTTCGTCAAGCAGCGAGCCTAGGCCTTTTAAGCGAAAGGTAGCCAGCAGCGGAGGGGGTTACAGGCCATAAGCTCAACTCTCAGAAGTGTGTATGCATGGGAGGCAGATGTCTGCTACCCACTCGGACATGGAGTTGGAACCTAGCTACACTCTGATTGAAGAAGGACTTTGGAAATCGCTGTATTCAACTCAGATACACGGGGTTCAGGCCCAATGCTTACCATGCTTTTCCCACAACCTTCCCAGCCACTAACATAGGAGTTAGCAGTACTCTACAGTCAGCAGGATGCGGGAGGGTTCTGCCCTGTCCTCAGCTCTCACAGGGAAGCATGCCTTGAAGCCAGCTCTCAACTAGCTGCATTCTTATGGCAGTGTGAAGGTAGCAGTATTCTGAGTAAGGAGGTTCCCAGATTACCACTCTACTGCACCTGGAGATACCCTCCAGGTCTGCATTGTTAACTTGCGTCTCAGAAGCCTCTGGCAAACGTCTCTGGTGAAGACGTGGAAACTCACTCTGCAGGCAGTGTGGAACTGTGAGGGACTGAGGGTGAGCTCAACTCTCAGAAGTAAGATGTTTTGGACAAGGCGTTCAGCTACCTTCTCACTATGGAACTTAGTATGTAGCACCAGTCTACCCCAGGAATTACTAGGAAATCGCTGATTGAGCTTGGAGGCACTAGTCTTGTGTGCCGGGAGATTCCAATTACCTCTCCCAACACTTCGTCAAGCAGCGAGCCTAGGCCTTTTGAAGCGAAAGGTACGCAGGCAGGATGGGGAGTTACAGGCCATAAGCTCAACTCTCAGAAGTGTGTATGCATGGGAGGCAGATGTCTGCTACCCACTCGGACATGGGAGTTGGAACCTAGCTACACTCTGATTGAAGAAGGACTTTGGAAATCGCTGTATTCAACTCAGATACACGGAGTTCAGGCCCAATGCTTACACATGCTTTTCCCACAACCTTCCCAGCCACTAACATAGGAGTTAGCAGCTCCTACAGTCAGGCAGGATGCGGGGGGTTCTGCCCTGTCCTCAGCTCTCACAGGGAAGCATGCCTAGCCAGCTCTCAACTAGCTGCATTCTTATGGCAGTGTGAAGGTAGCAGTATTCTGAGTAGGAGGTTCCCAGATTACCACTCTACTGCACCTGGAGATACCCTCCAGGTCTGCATTGTTAACTTGCGTCTCAGAGCCTCTGGCAAACGTCTCTGGTGAAGACGTGCGAAACTCACTCTGCAGGCAGTGTGGAACTGTGAGGGACTGAGGGTGAGCTCAACTCTCAGAAGTAAGATGATTTTGGACAAGGCGTTCAGCTACCTTCTCACGTATGGAACTTAGTATGTAGCACCAGTCTACCCCAGGAATTACTGGAAATCGCTGGAGAGCTTGGAGGCACTAGTCTTGTGTGCCGGGAGATTCCAGTTACCTCTCCCAACACTTCGTCAAGCAGCGAGCCTAGGCCTTTTGGAAGCGAAAGGTAGCTGCAGGCAGGATGGTAGGGTTACAGGCCATAAGCTCAACTCTCAGAAGTGTGTATGCATGGGAGGCAGATGTCTGCTACCCACTCGGACATGGAGTGGAACCTAGCTACACTCTATTGAAGAAGGATTTGGAAATCGCTGTATTCAACTCAGATACACGGGTTCAGGCCAATGCTTCACATGCTTTTCCCACAACCTCCAGCCACTAACATAGGAGTTAGCAGCTACTCTACAGTCAGGCAGGATGCGGGAGGGTTGCCCTGTCCTCAGCTCTCACAGGGAAGCATGCCTTGAAGAAAGCTCTCAACTAGCTGCATTCTTATGACAGTGTGAAGGTAGCAGTATTCTGAGTAAGGAGGTTCCCAGATTACCACTCTACTGCACCTGGAGATACCCTCCAGGTCTGCATTGTTAACTTGCGTCTCATAGCCTCTGGCAAACGTCTCTGGTGAAGACGTGCGAAACTCACTCTGCAGGCAGTGTGGAACTGTGAGGGACTGAGGGTGAGCTCAACTCTCAGAAGTAAGATGATTTTGGACAAGGCGTTCAGCTACCTTCTCACATATGGAACTTAGTATGTAGCACCAGTCTACCCCAGGAATTACTGGAAATCGCTGGATTGAGCTTGGAGGCACTAGTCTTGTGTGCCGGGAGATTCCAGTTACCTCTCCCACACTTCGTCAAGCAGCGAGCCTAGGCCTTTTGGAAGCGAAAGGTAGCTGCAGGCAGGAGGTAGGGTTACAGGCCATAAGCTCAACTCTCAGAAGTGGGTATGCATGGGAGGCAGATGTCTGCTACCCACTCGGACATGCGAGTGGGAACCTAGCTACACTCTGATGAAGAAGGACTTTGGAAATCGCTGTATTCAACTCAGATACACGTGGGTTCAGGCACAACGATTCACATGCTTTTCTCACAACCTTCCCTGCCACTAACATGAGGACGTTAGCAGCTCCTTCTACAGTCAGCAGGATGCGGGAGGGTTGTGCCCTGTCCTTAGCTCTCACAGGGAAGCATGCCTTGAAGCCAGCTGTCAACTAGCTGCATTCTTATGGCAGGGAAGGTAGCAGTATTCTGAGACAGGAGGTTCCCAGATTACCACTCTACTGCACCTGGAGATACCCTCCAGGTCTGCATTGTTAACTTGCGTCTCAGAAGCCTCTGGCAAACGTCTCTGGTGAAGACGTGCGAAACTCACTCTGCAGGCAGTGTGGAACTGTGAGGGACTGAGGGTGAGCTCAACTCTCAGAAGTAAGATGATTTTGGACAAGGCGTTCAGCTACCTTCTCACGTATGGAACTTAGTATGTACCACCAGTCTACCCCAGGAATTACTAGGAAATCGCTGATTGAGCTTGGAGGCACTCGTCTTGTGTGCCGGGAGATTCCAGTTACCTCTCCCAACACTTGCGTCAAGCAGCGAGCCTAGGCCTTTTGAAGCGAAAGGTAGCGGCAGGCAGGATGTAGGGTTACAGGCCATAAGCTCAACTCTCAGAAGTGTGTATGCATGGGAGGCAGATGTCTGCTACCCACTCGGACATGGGAGTTGGAACCTAGCTACACTCCTATTGAAGAAGGATGTTGGAAATCGCTGGATTCAACTCAGATACACGGGAGTTCAGGCCCAATGCTTACACATGCTTTTCCCACAACCTATCCCAGCCACTACATAAGGAGGTTAGCAGGGAGGTCGACAGTCAGGCAGGATGCGGGAGGGTTCTGCCCTGTCCTCAGCTCTCACAGGGAAGCATGCCTAGAAGCCAGCTCTCAACTAGCTGCATTCTATGACAGTGTGAAGGTAGCAGTATTCTGAGTAAGGTTCCCAGATTACCACTCTACTGCACCTGGAGATACCCTCCAGGTCTGCATTGTTAACTTGCGTCTCAGAGCCTCTGGCAAAAGTCTCTGGTGAAGACGTGGAAACTCACTCTGCAGGCAGTGTGGAACTGTGAGGGACTGAGGGTGAGCTCAACTCTCAGAGTAAGATGATTTTGGACAAGGCGTTCAGCTACTTCTCACATATGGAACTTAGTATGTAGCACCAGTCTACCCCAGGAATTACTGGGAAATCGCTGGATTGAGCTTGGAGGCACTAGTCTTGTGTGCCGGGAGATTCCAGTTACCTCTCCCAACACTTCGGTGAAGCAGCGAGCCTAGGCCTTTTGGAAGCGAAAGGAACCAGCAGGCAGGAGGTAGGTTACAGGCCATAAGCTCAACTCTCAGAAGTGTATGCATGGGAGGCAGATGTCTGCTACCCACTCGACATGGAGTGGGAACCTAGCTACACTCTGATGAAGAAGGCTTTGGAAATCGCTGTATTCAACTCAGATACACGTGGTTCAGGCACAACGATTCACATGCTTTTCTCACCTCTCTCAGCCACTAACATGGACGTTAGCAGCTCCCTACAGTCAGCAGGATGCGGGAGGGTTTGCCCTGTCCTCAGCTCTCACAGGGAAGCATGCCTTGAAGCCAGCTCTCAACTAGCTGCATTCTTATGGCAGTGAAGGTAGCAGTATTCTGAGCAGGAGGTTCCCAGATTACCACTCTACTGCACCTGGAGATACCCTCCAGGTCTGCATTGTTAACTTGCGTCTCAGAAGCCTCTGGCAAACGTCTCTGGTGAAGACGTGCGAAACTCACTCTGCAGGCAGTGTGGAACTGTGAGGGACTGAGGGTGAGCTCAACTCTCAGAAGTAAGATGTTTTGGACAAGGCGTTCAACTACCTACTCACGTATGGAACTTAGTATGTAGCACCAGTCTACCCCAGGAATTACTAGGAAATCGCTTGATTGAGCTTGGAGGCACTCGTCTTGTGTGCCGGGAGATTCCAGTTACCTCTCCCAACACTTGCGTCAAGCAGCGAGCCTAGGCCTTTTGGAAGCGAAAGGTAGCGGCAGGCACGATGTAGGGTTACAGGCCATAAGCTCAACTCTCAGAAGTGTGTATGCATGGGAGGCAGATGTCTGCTACCCACTCGGACATGGGAGTTGGAACCTAGCTACACTCCTATTGAAGAAGGATGTTGGAAATCGCTGTATTCAACTCAGATACACGGGAGTTCAGGCCCAATGCTTACACATGCTTTTCCCACAACCTATCCCAGCCACTAACATAAGGAGGTTAGCAGGTACGTCTACAGTCAGGCAGGATGCGGGAGGGTCTGCCCTGTCCTCAGCTCTCACAGGGAAGCATGCCTAGAAGCCAGCTCTCAACTAGCTGCATTCTTATGACAGTGTGAAGGTAGCAGTATTCTGAGTAAGGTCGTTCCGAGATTACCACTCTACTGCACCTGGAGATACCCTCCAGGTCTGCATTGTTAACTTGCGTCTCAGAAGCCTGTGGCAAACGTCTCTGGTGAAGACGTGCGAAACTCACTCTGCAGGCAGTGTGGAACTGTGAGGGACTGAGGGTGAGCTCAACTCTCAGAAGTAAGATGCTTTTGGACAAGGCGTTCAGCTACCTTCTCACTATGGAACTTAGTATGTAGCACCAGTCTACCCCAGAATTACTAGGCAATCGCTGGAATGAGCTTGGAGGCACTAGTCTTGTGTGCCGGGAGATTCCAATTACCTCTCCCAACACTTCCGTCAAACAGCGAGCCTAGGCCTTTTAGAAGTGAAAGGAACCAGCAGGCTGGATGGGGAGGTACAGGCCTTAAGCTCAACTCTCAGAAGTGTGTATGCAGGGAGACAGATGTCTGCTACCCACTCTGACATGGGAGTTGGAACCTAGCTACACTCTGATGAAGAAGGCTTGGAATCGCTGCTTGGTATGCGCATTCCACTCTTCAGATACGTCGGGAGTGTCAGGCCCATGCTTTGCAAACATGTTTTGCCCTTTCTTACAATCCTCGTACAGCCACGAACATAAGGATGTTAGCGA
>NW_023329999.1:0-76941 GCF_011100685.1 Canis lupus familiaris | reverse complement strand
CCACACAATCTCCCTCATTCCCCACTGCCACTCCATCCATCTACATCCTCTACCTCAATGGGATCCCACCTACACCATCCCCCACACTCCACCACTATCATACCCCTGCCCCCACACCATCCACCCACACACCATCGGCCCCCAGCAAGGACCCGGTGTAGATGACCCCTGTGGGACATGATCAGCCTCCCCGGGGTTCTCTGGAAACCCTGCTCCCATCAGAAGCCCAGGTGTCCCATAGAGTACTCAGGGGTTGCAGGGAGGAGGGAAGACAGGGAGCCCCCAACAGGGTGTGTGTAGTTGAGTGGTGCAGAGGAAGCACTGTGCCCTGCCACTGCCCACTGTCCGTCCTACAGGGTGGCACACCCTGCACAGGACACCAGCCCCTAACCCAGGGGGATCTGGAGTGGCCTGGCCCCGGGCTCTGTGAGGGTGGGTGTGATTTGAGCCCCCGCCCCAGGCCCAAGAAAAAGACTAATGGGATCAGACCCCCATGGCCCTGTCCAGCGCTGGATTCTGGTCCCACACTGAGCGAGCCCTCTCACAGCTGGATATGGAGTCCTGGGCCCTGGGGATTCCCCACAGATCCAGGTCGCTGACCTAGGGCAGCCCTGGGGATCCCAGGACACCCAAGGTTGGGGAGAGCAGAGGTGGGCCGGTGGACCCCACCCGCAACCCAAACCAGGAGGCAGACTCCTCCAGGTGCTGGGGCCGCAGGGGCCCCGTGGCTGGGGTCCAGCTGCCCTGCGGGGACCCAGCTAGGAACCCATGAGCTGCAGGTCTAAGTCAGCTCTGCTGTCCTCAGAACCGTCTCTCAGGCTGAAACCTCAGGACACACGCCCCCACCCGAGGTCTACACGTGCTTCCAGTTGGGGGACTCCAGCACTTGCACCCCACCCATGTGAAACTTGCCCTCCCCTAAAGACAGACATTCCCTCCACAGGGGAGGCGCGAACCTCACTCTGAGCCCGTTTGCTATAGAATGTATATGACATGTGTTGTGGTGTGAAAATGCACAGCCAGCCCGTTTCTGTGTCTCCCAGAACTGTGTCATGGGGCTGGGGCCTGCGGACACAGGGCATCCCCTTCCTCTAAGATGCAAAAGGAGACGTCTACACTTTAAGGAGACTCCAGTCTGGGGTTTGCTGCAACACATGCCCCTGGGTCCGGGTGTGGTCAGTGGATGGCCCTGGCTGGACCGGGGGCATTATACAGGGTTCATCATATTATGTGTGTTTTCAAATTGCAAATTGTCTCAAATTAAATGCATAGAACTTAGAAACATGTAAAGCACTGAGAGTGGGTGTCACTCTGATCCGTCCAGCCCACATGGGATCGAAGTGTGTCCTGCTCCTGCCGCGGCCATTCCGCCTGGCACCCAGGTCCGGTTCCTGCCCCCCATGTCCCCCTCCCCATCCCCTGCTTCTCAGGGGGTCGTCCCTCTTCCCTTTGGGGTTCAGCTCCCATGGCAAGCCCTGGAGGCCCCATCCTAGTGACCTCCTCATCCCTGAGTCCCTGTGGGTGGGGCACAGAGGTCATCCCCAACACCCTACCATGGAGCGGTTTGTTGTTGGCTGCTGTTCTGCCCTCCGACTCTGAAGTCCCGTTTTCCCTACCCGGAAGGCCCTGGTCCTCCCCTGGGTCCTGATCCCCCCTGGCCCCTCAACCTCACCCTACCTTGTAGTAGTCCCAAAATATGATGTGACTGCTGAACGTCCTGCTGACGTCCAGGTCCACCTGTGTGATGCCCCTGTAGGAGACCAGGTCCTACTCTCTCATTTCCTGTGGGAAAACCAGGGAGGAGGAGCTGGCATCAGGGACACAGACCCCGACCTTTCACCAGGTGCTCTCCTGGGCAGGGAGCCCTGGGGCCACCATGGTAGTGTTTCCTGCCAAAACCTCCTTCCTTCCCCTGGGAGCCTGGGGATGACGGGAGTGCCCACCGTGCTCGTCGGACCTGTGTGAGGGCCTGTGCCCGGCTGTTGTGGGCGGGGAGGTGACTGACTGTCAGCATGGGTGGGAGGGGACAGGAGGTCAGTCCAGGTGGGGAGGGGTCATGGGTACAACTTGGGTGTTGTGCCCAAGTTGGCAAATCCAAGAATCCACTAAAGAACCGACACTGATGCAAACACACCTGGGTTGTTTTACAAACTCGAGCATGGGTTCAAGTATACACCACACAGTGGAACAGGGACTTGGACCCCGAGGAGTGTTTTAGCTTACTTTTAAGGGCTGGTCTCGGGGACCTCCAGAAGGGCTGGAGGAATTCCTCCAGTTCTGTTTACATTATGATATGGGGCCTTCAGGGGCATTGGGCTCTCTTCTCATTCTAATTGGGTTTCCAGCCCTTTGCTTAGGCTCAGTTTTTATTCTATTGTGGGGCTTTCTAAGACATTAAGCTGTAAACTTTGTTTTTTTACAGTAACTGAAGTAATGCAAATTTCAGCTCTTCTTCACAGGGGCCTGGGATTGCTGGACTTGTGCTAATACTGAACGTAAAGTAAAGTAGAATGGCCGTAATGTTCTCAGCCTCCACGCATCCCATCCCGTCCAATCTAGCTCATGCCCCCCTCCCTGGAGCTCCTAAGAGAGAAATTGCAAATGACCTCAGCGTGGCTACCTGTGTTGTGGGACAGGCCCAGGGATTTGAGATTAGGAAGAACTGGGGCACGGGCATCCCAGCTGTGCAGCAGGATTCGATGCTGCAGACTCTTATTCCCTAAGGCTATCTTGACAACTGACTTTGTACATAGAAAAGTTCTCCTTTGTCTTTAAAAGTGCAGGAGCGAGTTAAAGCATTTTTTCTCTGCCCATCTGATTGTCAGATTCATTGCTGAGACATATTTCCTGTTAATAAGGATAATTTACTATCCATCATTCTATGGTTAAAATATTCTGACACAAGTAATTCAAAGGGATGAGGTTTTCTCATCTCTTTCTTCACAGCTCAGTCACTCATCAGGAAATGCATCTTTATTGATTTGGAAATGATTGAGAGACATTAGTACCAATGGTCCTATTATTACGTGAAGGATTCTTCCCTAAGATTCTTCCCGTTTCAACTGACACTGAAACACTATGAACTCTTTGGAAGTCAAATGTCAAGGAAATAATGTTATACATTGCTAATTTTAAATGCACTTGCAATATGGTGTCTATTATAATAGAAGTATTTTTATCTGATTTTTGCTATTTATTATCCTTTCCTGCTTCAGGTTGAGGAGGCATTATACGTGTTCATAAGTGTTTTTCTTTCCTTCTGATATAAAATTCTTACTTTGTTCCCATCGAAGGAACTTTTTAAGAATAAGGCAAAAGATAATTCAACGATTCTTTTTTTTTTAATTCAAGGATTCTTAAAATGTCTTCACACTGGAGCCTGATTCATTTAAGTCAATTTTCAAATTAAATCTTATTTCTTAGAAAGAAAACAAAGATTTATAGGGAAATTAGAAGATAGTACAGAGAATTCTCATGCACTTGCACTCAATTTCTCCAATTATTGGTATCTTATATCAGTACGGTACAAATATTAGCTAATGAATCAATATTAAAATTTTCACAATAACCAAAGACCATACTTTATTCAGATTTCCTTAGTTTTTGCTAAATCACTATCCCTCATACCACACTCCATTTGTCCTCATGTTTTCTTAGGCTCCTCTAGATTGTGACAGTCTTTCAGCCTCTCCTTGTTGTCGTTGAACTGGAACACTTTGAGAAGTAGAGTATTTTGTAAAATTTACCTCAGTTGGGACATGTCTGTTGTTTATCTCATCATTGAACTGTTTTTGTGGATTATATATAAAGATATAATGCCATTTTTATTATATCATATAAAGGATAGATATTATCAACATGATTTATCAGTCTTGGTATTGATCTGATCATCTTGCTGAGGTAGTGTTTCTCAGGTTTCTCTGTAGTAAAGTGATTCTTTATTATTGTTATTATTATATTATCATTATTATTTTAAGTTTTTCATAATATATTTTGTAGAAGGAAGTTACTATGTGTATTCCACACATAAGATTGGGAAGCTACGCTCAGGAACTTGAGGGTGGAATGTCTGCACAAATTATTTGAAAATCGAGGGGGAGGAGCAAGATGGCGGAAGAGTAGGGTCTCCAAATCACCCGTCTCCACCAAATTACCTAGAAAACCTTCCAATCATCCTGAAAATCTATGAATTCGGCCTGAGAATTAAAGAGAGACCAGCTGGAATGCAACAGTGAGAAGAGTTCGCGCTTCTATCAAGGTAGGAAGACGGGGAAAAAGAAGTAAAGAAACAAAGGGCTCCAAGGGGGAGGGGCCCGCGAGGAGCCGGGCTGAGGCCGGGGCGAGTGTCCCCAGGACAGGAGAGTCCCGTCCCGGAGGAGCAGGAGCTGCACCAACCTTCTTGGGCGGAAAGGGGCTCGCGGGGATTGGGAGAAGGACCCAGGAGGGCGGGGATGCCCTCGGGTTCCCAGGGACAGTAACAGAGCAACTGCGTGCCCAGGAGAGTGCGCCGAGCTCCCTAAGGGCTGCAGCGCGCACGGCGGGACCCGGAGCAGCTCGGAGGGGCTCGGGCGGCAGCTCAGTGGTGGGGGTTGCGCGGCCCGGGAGCGCAAATCCACCAGCGCAGGCTCCGGAGCACAGAGCGCCGGGACACAGCCCAGGATCCCGCCTCCCCTGGGACAGGCAGAGGCCGGGAGGGCCCAGGACAGCAAGGACGCTCCTGCCCCAGCTGAGCAGATCAGCGGCCCCGCCCCAGAGCCTCCAGGCCCTGCAGACAGAGTTCCTGCCGGAGCTGAATCCAGGTTTCCAGAGCTGCCCCGCCACTGGGGCTGTTCCTCCTGCGGCCTCACGGGGTAAACAACCCCCACTGAGCCCTGCACCAGGCAGGGGCACAGCAGCTCCCCCAACTGCTAACACCTGAAAATCAGCACAGCAGGCCCCTCCCCCAGAACACCAGCTAGACTGACAACTTCCAGGAGAAGCCAAGGGACTTAAAGTACACAAAATCAGAAGATACTCCCCGGTGGTTCTTCTTTTTTTTTTTGTTTTGTTTTGTTTTGCTTTTTGATTTGTTTCCTTCCCCCACCCTCTTTTTTCTCTTCTTTTTCTTTCTCTTTTTCTTCTCTCTTTTTTTCTTTTCTTTTTTTTCTCTTCCCTTTTTTTTCCTCTTTCTCTTTTCTTTCCTTCTTTCTCGCCTCTCTTTTTCTCTTTTTCCCAATACAACTTGCTTTTGGCCACTCTGCACTGAGCAAAATGACTAGAAGGAAAACCTCACCTCAAAAGAAAGAATCAGAAACCGTCCTCTCTCCCACAGAGTTACAAAATCTGGATTACAATTCAATGTCAGAAAGCCAATTCAGAAGCACTTATACAGCTACTGGTGGCTCTAGAAAAAAGTATAAAGGACTCAAGAGACTTCATGACTGCAGAATTTAGAGCTAATCAGGCAGAAATTAAAAATCAATTGAATGAGATGCAATCCAAACTAGAAGTCCTAATGACGAGGGTTAACGAGGTGGAAGAACGAGTGAGTGACATAGAAGACAAGTTGATAGCAAAGAGGGAAACTGAGGAAAAAAGAGACAAAGAATTAAAAGACCATGAGGATAGATAAAGGGAAATAAACGACAGCCTGAGAAAGAAAAACCTACGTTTAATTGGGGTTCCCGAGGGCGCCGAAAGGGACAGAGGGCCAGAATATGTATTTGAACAAATTCTAGCTGAAAACTTTCCTAATCTTGGAAGGGAAACAGGCATTCAGATCCAGGAAATAGAGAGATCCCCCCCCTAAAATCAATAAAAACCGCTCAACACCTCGACATTTAATAGTGAAGCTTGCAAATTCCAAAGATAAAGAGATGATCCTTAAAGCAGCAAGAGACAAGAAATCCCTGACTTTTATGGGGAGGAGTATTAGGGTAACAGCAGACCTCTCCACAGAGACCTGGCAGGCCAGAAAGGGCTGGCAGGATATATTCAGGGTCCTAAATGAAAAGAACATGCAACCAAGAATACTTTATCCAGCAAGGCTCTCATTCAAAATGGAAGGAGAGATAAAGAGCTTCCAAGACAGGCAGCAACTAAAAGAATATGTGACCTCCAAACCAGCTCTGCAAGAAATTTTAAGGGGGACTCTTAAAATTCCCCTTTAAGAAGAAGTTCAGTGGAACAGTCCACAAAAACAAGGACTGAATAGATAACATGATGACACTAAACTCATATCTCTAAATAGTAACTCTGAATGTGAACGGGCTTAATGACCCCATCAAAAGGCGCAGGGTTTCAGACTGGATAAAAAAGCAGAACCCATCTATTTGCTGTCTACAAGAGACTCATTTTAGACAGAAGGACACCTACAGCCTGAAAATAAAAGGTTGGAGAACCATTTACCATTCGAATGGTCCTCAAAAGAAAGCAGGGGTAGCCATCCTTATATCAGATAAACTAAAATTTACCCCAAAGACTGTAGTGAGAGATGAAGAGGGACACTATATCATACTTAAAGGATCTATTCAACAAGAGGACTTAACAATCCTCAATATATATGCCCCGAATGTGGGAGCTGCCAAATATATAAATCAATTATTAACCAAAGTGAAGAAATACTTAGATAATAATACACTTATACTTGGTGACTTCAATCTAGCTCTTTCTATACTCGATAGGTCTTCTAAGCACAACATCTCCAAAGAAACGAGAGCTTTAAATGATACACTAGACCAGATGGATTTCACAGATATCTACAGAACTTTACATCCAAACTCAACTGAATGCACATTCTTCTCAAGCGCACATGGAACTTTCTCCAGAATAGACCACATATTGGGTCACAAATCGGGTCTGAACCGATACCAAAAGATTGGGATTGTCCCCTGCATATTTTCAGACCATAATGCCTTGAAATTAGAACTAAATCACAATAAGAAGTTTGGAAGGACCTCAAACACGTGGAGGTTAAGGACCATCCTGCTAAAAGATAAAAGGGTCAACCAGGAAATTAAGGAAGAATTAAAAAGATTCATGGAAACTAATGAGAATGAAGATACAACCGTTCAAAATCTTTGGGATGCAGCAAAAGCAGTCCTAAGGGGGAAATACATCGCAATACAAGCATCCATTCAAAAACTGGAAAAAACTCAAATACAAAAGCTAACCTTACACATAGAGGAGCTAGAGAAAAAACAGCAAATAGATCCTACACCCAAGAGAAGAAGGGAGTTAATAAAGATTCGAGCAGAACTCAACGAAATCGAGACCAGAAGAACTGTGGAACAGATCAACAAAACCAGGAGTTGGTTCTTTGAAAGAATTAACAAGATAGATAAACCATTAGCCAGCCTTATTAAAAAGAAGAGAGAGAAGACTCAAATTAATAAAATCATGAATGAGAAAGGAGAGATCACTACCAACACCAAGGAAATACAAACGATTTTAAAAACATATTATGAACAGCTATACGCCAATAAATTAGGCAATCTAGAAGAAATGGACGCATTCCTGGAAAGCCACAAACTACCAAAACTGGAACAGGAAGAAATAGAAAACCTGAACAGGCCAATAACCAGGGAGGAAACTGAAGCAGTCATCAAAAACCTCCCAAGACACAAGAGTCCAGGGCCAGATGGCTTCCCAGGGGAATTCTATCAAACATTTAAAGAAGAAATCATACCTATTCTCCTAAAGCTGTTTAGAAAGATAGAAAGAGATGGAGTACTTCTAAATTCGTTCTATGAGGCCAGCATCACCTTAATTCCAAAACCAGACAAAGACCCCACCAAAAAGGAGAATTACAGACCAATATCCCTGATGAACATGGATGCAAAAATTCTCAACAAGATACTGGCTAATAGGATCCAACAGTACATTAAAAAAATTATTCACCATGACCAAGTAGGAATTATCCCTGGGACACAAGGCTGGTTCAACACCCGTAAAACAATCAATGTGATTTATCATATCAGCAAGAGAAAAACCAAGAACCATATGATCCTCTCATTAGATGCAGAGAAAGCATTTGACAAAATACAGCATCCATTCCTGATCAAAACTCTTCAGAGTGTAGGGATAGAGGGAACATTCCTCGACATCTTAAAAGCCATCTATGAAAAGCCCACAGCAAATATCATTCTCAATGGGGAAGCACTGCGAGCCTTTCCCCTAAGATCAGGAACAAGACAGGGATGTCCACTCTCACCACTGCTGTTCAACATAGTACTGGAAGTCCTAGCCTCAGCAATCAGACAACAAAAAGACATTAAAGGCATTCAAATTGGCAAAGAAGAAGTCAAACTCTCCCTCTTCGCCGATGACATGATACTCTACATAGAAAACCCAAAAGTCTCCACCCCAAGATTGCTAGAACTCATACAGCAATTCGGTAGCGTGGCAGGATACAAAATCAATGCCCAGAAGTCAGTGGCATTTCTATACACTAACAATGAGACTGAAGAAAGAGAAATTGAGGAGTCAATCTCATTTACAATTGCACCCAAAAGCATAAGATACCTAGGAATAAACCTAACCAAAGATGTAAAGGATCTATACCCTCAAAACTATAGAACACTTCTGAAAGAAATTGAGGAAGACACAAAGAGATGGAAAAATATTCCATGCTCATGGAGGGGCAGAATTAATATTGTGAAAATGTCAATGTTACCCAGGGCAATATACACGTTTAATGCAATCCCTATCAAAATACCATGGACTTGCTTCAGAGAGTTAGAACAAATTATTTTAAGATTTGTGTGGAATCAGAAAAGACCCCGAATAGCCAGGGGAATTTTAAAAAAGAAAACCATATCTGGGGGCATCACAATGCCAGATTTCAGGTTGTACTACAAAGCTGTGGTCATCAAGACAGTGTGGTACTTGCACAAAAACAGACACATAGATCAGTGGAACAGAATAGAGAGTCCAGAAGTGGACTCTGAACTTTATTGGCAACTAATATTCGATAAAGGAGGAAAGACTATCCATTGGAAGAAAGACAGTCTCTTCAATAAATGGTGCTGGGAAAATTGGACATCCACATGCAGAAGAATGAAACTAGACCACTCTCTTTCACCATACACAAAGATACACTCAAAATGGATGAAAGATCTAAATGTGAGACAAGATTCCATCAAAATCCTAGAGAAGAACACAGGCAACACCCTTTTTGAACTCGGCCATAGTAACTTCTTGCAAGATACATCCACGAAGGCAAAAGAAACAAAAGCAAAAATGAACTATTGGGACTTCATCAAGATAAGAAGCTTTTGCACAGCAAAGGATACAGTCAACAAAACTCAAAGACAACCTACAGAATGGGAGAAGATATTTGCAAATGACATATCAGATAAAGGGCTAGTTTCCAAGATCTATAAAGAACTTATTAAACTCAACACCAAAGAAACAAACAATCCAATCATGAAATGGGCAAAAGACATGAACAGAAATCTCACAGAGGAAGACATAGACATGGCCAACATGCACATGAGAAAATGCTCTGCATCACTTGCCATTAGGGAAATACAAATCAAAACCACAATGAGATACCACCTCACACCAGTGAGAATGGGGAAAATTAACAAGGCAGGAAACAACAAATGTTGGAGAGGATGTGGAGAAAAGGGAACCCTCATACACTGTTGGTGGGAATGTGAACTGGTGCAGCCACTCTGGAAAACTGTGTGGAGGTTCCTCAAACAGTTAAAAATATACCTGCCCTACGACCCAGCAATTGCACTGCTGGGGATTTACCCCAAAGAAACAGATGCAGTGAAACGCCGGGACACCTGCACCCCGATGTTTATAGCAGCAATGGCCACGATAGCCAAACTGTTGAAGGAGCCTCGGTGTCCAACGAAAGATGAATGGATAAAGAAGATGTGGTTTATGTATACAATGGAATATTACTCAGGTATTAGAAATGACAAATACCCACCATTTGCTTCAACGTGGATGGAACTGGAGGGTATTATGCTGAGTGAAGTAAGCCAGTCGGAGAAGGACAAACATTATATGTTCTCATTCATTTGGGGAATATAAATAATAGTGAAAGGGAATATAAGGGAAGGGGGAAGAAATGTGTGGGAAATATCAGAAAGGGAGACAGAACGTAAAGACTGCTAACTCTGGGAAACGAACTAGGGGTGTTGGAAGGGGAGGAGGGCGGGGGGTGGGAGTGAATGGGTGACGGGCACTGGGGGTTATTCTGTATGTTAGTAAATTGAACACCAATAAAAAAAATAAAAAAAAGTAAAAAATAAAAAAAAATAAAAAAATAAAGGTAAGGAATTGTCCCCCCCCCAAAAAAAAATTATTTGAAAATCTTCTACATGGGAGATTTCTTTTCCCTCTAGGTTTGTTTGTTTCTTTCTCAAAGATGCTATTTAATTATTTGAGAGAGAGAAGACTGATAAACATGTGCTAGAGGGACAGAGGGCAAGGGAGAAGCAGGATCCCTGCTGAACAGGGAGCCTTCCTTGGGACCTGGATCATGATTTGACCCTAAGGCAGAAGCTTAAGTAACTGAGCCACTCAGGAGTCACTCTTTCTTTCTTTCTTTCTTTCTTTCTTTCTTTCTTTCTTTCTTTCTTCTTTCTTTCTTTCTTTCTTTCTTTCTTTCTTTTACTTAATAATAAATTTACTTTTTATTGGTGTTCAATTTGTCTACATACAGAATAACAACCAGTGCTCATCGCGTCAAGTGCCCCCTTCAGTGCCCGTCACACATTCACCCCCATCCCTGCCCTCCCCCCCTTACATCACCCCTAGTTCATTTCCCAGAGTTAGGAGTCGTTATGTTCTATCTCCCTTTCTGATATTTCCCACACATTTCTTCTCCCTTCCCTTATATTCCCTTTCACTATTATCTATATTCCCCAAGTGAATGAGAACATACAATATTTGTCTTTTTCTGATTGACTTACTTCACTCAGCATGATACCTTCCAGGTCCATCCATGTTGAATCAAATGGTGGTATTTGTCGTTTCTAATGGCTGAGCAAGCCCACCTTTCCTCTGTCTTCATCTTGGGAGTCTCCCATGATATGAATGTTATTGTTTTAATAAGTGGCTGAGTTAGGAAGTCTGCCTTTGTGGTCCATAACCTTCCTTGTTTTTAAGGCTTCCACTTGGTACTGCATCTCAGTTATAGCATTTTGAACGTTGGCCTGACTAGATTTTAATTCTTTCATTTCTACAGTAAGGTATTCTCTAGTTTTCTTCTGTGCTCTTTCTCCAGCCCAGATGCTATCTTTATAATCATTGTTTTAAACTGTAGTTAGACATCATATATTTGTATTGATGGACTTCCTGGCTGTGAGTACTACCTCATATTATTTTATGGAGGTGAATTTCTCCATCTTATTATTTTTTCCAGAAACGAAAGAAGACAAAGAAAAACCAAGAAAAACAATAACAACTGCCGTCCCCCAAAAAAACTACCAGATTATTTTTGCCTGGTTGTTAAAAGATTCTAAATCCCAAAATAAGAAACACAATTAAAGTACCATGAAACCTAAAATGAGAAATATATAAGGTACATACATAAAAGTTAAAATAAGGCAATTTATAAAACAGAATCAAAAAAATAAATGAAAATAAATCACAAAGTACAAAGGAAGCTAGACCCTTGTTTCCAAGCAGAGCTGAAGCTCTGCAGCCTCTGTGGTCTGACAACTTGGTGGCAGCGAATGGTCTGTGCGGGGTCTGGGGATTGGCCATGGCGCTGATTGTCAGGTGCACATCTGCCTGGGAGATGCATCTGCAGGGTCAGAGGCGGGGTGGGCATCAGCGTGTCTGGACTCCAGCGGGCAACGCTGTGCTGCTCACTCGGACCCGGCCCAGATGGGCGGGATATGGGTGGGGTCTCTGGGTCCTCTGGCTCTGGGGCTGAGCATCCTGCCCCCCGTCTGCAGGGGCCTCCACAGAAGAGCCCACAAGCCCCCGGGTCTCCGCCGCTTCTCTCAGAATCCTGCGTTCACTCTACCTGTGTCCGAGCTTCTTTCAGTTTTCTTTTTTTATCTCAGACTGTTGTGCCCAAGATTGCGAATCCGAGAAATCTCCGAGAAGCCGACACTGATGCAAACACACCAGGGTTTATTTACCACCTCAAGCTTGTGTCCAAGTATACCCGACAGAGTGGAGCAGGGACTTGGACCCTGAGGTGGATTTTAGCTTAGTTTTAAGGGCTGGTCTCGGGGACCTCCAGAAGGGCTGGAGCAATTCCTCAAGTTCTGTTTACATTTTGATATGGGACCTTCAAGGGCACTTGAGCTATGTTCTCATTCTAATAGGGGCTTGGGATCAGTTTTGATTCAATAGTGGGGCTTTCTAGGACATAAAGCTGTAAAAATCAAAGGATCCACACCTGGAAGGGGGACGTCACACTGTCCCTATATGCTGAAGATGCAGAACTAGAAACAGGCAACCCCAGAGCCTCCACCAAAACCTGTTAGAACTAAGGAGTGGGTTCAGTAAAGTCACGGGACACAAACTGAAACTACAGAGCAGATTAGCCTTGCTGTGTCCCGACAATGAGCACTCAGGAAGGAAAGGAAGGATGTGAAGGCCTTCTCAGGAGCATCAAGGAGAATAAATAATGAGACTTGAACCAAAGGAGCACAAGACTTGTGCACTGAACCATACCAGGCTCTGGGAGGCCATCCTGGGCTTGTGGGTTGGGAGCCTCATCTTGTGAAAATGTCCGCAGTTCCTGAAGCCACGCTCAGTTTCAAAGTCATTCCTATCAAAATCATGGTCGCAGAACTTAGAAATAGTAAAAAAAAAACATAACATCCATCCTCCTCAACAAATAACCCCGGACAGCAAATCAGTATTGGAGAAGCAGGACAGAGTGAGACGCAGCACTTTCCTATTTCCCCTGTTATGCCCCATCCCTCCAGCGACCCTCAGTTCATTTCCTATCGTTAAGAGTCTGTAATTCCTGCATCTGTTTTGATCTTATTTGTCTTTCCTTCCCTTCACAGTAGTTCATCTGCTTTGCTTCTTGAATTCCACCTATGAATGACACCACACGGTCATTCTCTTTCCCAAGTGACTTACTTCACTTAACATGATCCCTTTAGTTCTATCCACATCATTGCAGGTGGCAAGATTTCCTTCCCTTTGATACCTGAGTAGCATTCCTCTCTCTATGACCATCATCTATCTCCCATCCTCTTTATCCATGATCTGCCACAGGGCACTGAGGCTCCTCCCACAGTTTGGCTAATGTGGACCCAGCTGCTGTGGACATTGGGGTGCAGTTGTCCCACGTCTCACTGCATCTGTATCTTTGGAGTAAGCTCCAGGCCATTCACCTCCTGGTCGCAGGGTGGCTCTATTTGTAACTTCCTGAGGGGCCTCCACACTGTTTCCAGGGCGGCTCCACCAACCTGCGGTCCCGCCCACAGTGGAAGAGGGTTGAGTGAGTTTTGCAGGACGTGGTAAAAGTCTGGTCCACATTTCATTTCGCATCCTGTGGGCTCCAATTCCTTGTTCTTATGTATTTCTGGGAAGCCAGGTGTTGGGTTCCTTTTCAGTGAGATGTTTCCGAAGCTAACAGGCCCCAGCTGGAGCCTGAAAGAGTCCCGCAGGGGACGCCCGAGGCCAGACCCCTCCCATGGAGCAGGCATGTGCAGTAGGCCTCCTCTGCCTGCACTATCAGGAGCCAGCCTGTGCTGAGGAGGCCTGAGGGGGATGTGGGGAGGCATCTATGTTGATGAGCTGCAGCCTCCAGAGGACCCACGGGAAGTCTTCAGGGGGAAATTGGGTCCCGTTCATGCTGACAGGAGCCCCGGTCTCCTCAGGACCCGCGGTGAGGCTTTAGGGAGATGTGGGCCTGCATCCACCATGACAGGAGCCCCTGGGCCCCCTCAGGACCTGCGGGGAGTCTTCAGGAAGATGTGGGCCTACATCCACACTGACAGGAGCCCTGAGCCACCTCAGGACCCACGGGGAGGTTTCAGGAAATTGTGGGCCTGCATCCACGCTGACAGGCGCCCCTGAGCAGCCTCAGGACCAGCGGAGAGGCTTCAGGAAGATATGGGCCTACATCCACGCTGACAGGAGCCCCTGAGCCGCCTCAGGACCTGCGGAGAGGCTTCAGAAAGTTGTGGTACGATGTCCACTCTGGTAGGAGCTCCCAGGCCCCTCAGGACATAAGTTGAGGCTTCGGGAAGCTGGGGGTCGCATTCATGGTTAAAGGAGCCCCAGCCTCCTCAGAAGCCTCAGTGATGCTTTGGGAGGACTTGGGGCCACATGGACAGAACAGGACCCTGACTTCCTCAGGACCCCCGGTGTAGACTTGGGGAAATATGGGGATGCGTCCATGGGGACAGAAGACCCCAGCCTTGTCAGGGCCTGTGGTGAGGCCTAAGAAAAATGTGGGTGCCACATGCACACTGACAGGAGTCTCCAGCCCCCTCAGAACCCACTGTGAAGGTTTGGGAAGATTATGGGCCACATCCATGCTGACAGGAGCCCCGAGCCTCCTCAGGTCTTATGGTGAGGCTTGAGGAAAATGTGGGGCCACGTCAACCCTGACAGGAACCCCGTCCTCCTCAGGACCAGCACTTTGGCTTCAGGACATATGGGGCTGCGTCTATGCTGACAGGAGCCCACAGCCCCCTCAGGACCCGTGGTGAGTTTTCTGTGGGATGTGGGACCATGTCCATGCTGACAGGAGCCCCCAGCTTCCTGAGGACCTGCTGTGAGGCTTCTAGAGGATGTGAGACATAGTACACAGTGACAGGAGACCCGGCGTCCTCAGGACCCACTGACTATGACTCAGGAACACGTTGGGCCATGTCCACACTCAAAGGAGTCCGGCTCGCTTGGACCCCCTGGAGGACTCTGGAGGAGCCATTGGGGGCCACGTCTACATCAGAAGGACTCCTCAGAACAACAGGGTAAGTGAAAGGGCAGAATGAATGGTAGGGTTAGGGGAGGGGAGGTAGTTGGTGGTTAGCCTTAGGTTATACGTTAGGTGTTAGTGATTATGCTTATGGTTATGGATTAGAGGTTAGGTGAGGTATAAGGGTAATGGTCAGTAGTTAAGAGTTAGGATGGAGGTTAGGGTAAGGGACAGGATTTAGTGTTAGGGTTAGGGTTTAGGCTATAGGGATTAGGGCAGGAGGTTAGGAGTTGGGGTTAGGGTTATGGTTAGAGTTACGGTTGGGCTTAGGTTTTCAGTTAGGGTTAGGGGTTAGGGTGTGAGTTAGGGTTAGGGTTTAGGGTGAGGGGCTAGGGTTATAGTTAGGGCTAGGTTTAGAATTAGGGCCAGGGTTAGGGTTAGGATAGGGTTTAGGACAAGGGTTAGGGTTATTGTTTGGTTAGGGGTTAGGGATAGGGACAGGTCAGGGTCAGGGTACGGATTTGGAAGAGAGTAAGAGATACGTTAAGGGAGTGGGTTAGGGGTTAGTCTTAGGGTATGGGTTAGGGTACAGTTTGGGGTATGAGATAGGATTAGTATTAGAGGGTTAGGTTAGGGTACAGGTTAAGGTCAGGAATAGGGTTTGAGTATGTTAAGTTCAATTTAGGTTTAGAGGTTAGGGTTAGGGTTAGAGTTAGATTTAAGGTAACGGTCAGGGTTAAGGGTTTAGAATAGGTTTAGGAGTTAGGTTGAGGTTTGGCAGGAAGGTTCAGTGAATGTGTTTCGGTCTTGGGGTTTGTGTTTGGTTTTCGATTAGTGATAGGTCTTGTTTAAGGGTTAGGTCAACATTAGGCTTAAGTGTAGGGTTAGGGTTATATCTGTGTATGGTTAGAGTTTGGGTCCTGGCATGTGCCTGCAGTGGGACTCCTAGTATCTTGGGCAGTTTAGTTTTATGCACTCTATTTAGGTTTTGGGTTCAAAGATAGCCTGACTCCACCAAGTCAGTGGCCTCCCCAGAAAATCAAAATCCAGGCTTCTTCTGGGGTCAGAATAGACATGGCAGGCTTCTCCCGAGCTGAGCTAAGGAGGGGATTTCTGACTCTAAAGACTGTTTATTTGGATTTTCATTTGCCTTTCTGATTTTATTTCTTGTGCGCACATGTTTCATCAATACTACCAATTATTATTTTAAAGTTTTACTTGAATTCCTCTTTGTAAACACAGTATGATATAGTTTCAGGTTTACCACAAGGTGATTCAACCCTTGGATACAACGCCTGGTACTGGTCACAGGTGCTCTCCACTATCCCCATCGCCTGGTTCCCCATCCCCCCCACCTTCCTCTGGTATTTATTAGTTTATTCTCTGTGGTTAAGAGTGTGTTTTTTTATTTGCTTCTCTCATCGCCCCCTCCGCCCCTTTGCCAGTTTGTTTGGTTTCTTAAAATTCACATGTGAATACAATTGTATGGTATTTGGTATATGTCTTCCTCTCACTGAGTTCATTTAGCATAAGTCCTTTTCCACTTCTCCCACGTCATTGTAAATGGCTTCATTTCATCCCTTCTGATGAACGAGTGATGCCGCAGTGTGTATATTAACCACATCGTCTCGGCCCATTCATCTGTCGATGGACATCTGGGCTGTATCCACAGTTTGGCTGTTGTTGATAATGCTGCTACAAACACTGGGCTGCGTGTTCCTCTTTGAATCTACTAAACAACTTCTGTATCCTTGGGGTAAATACCTAGCTGTGCAATTTTGGAATCATAGTGTAGCTCTATTTTTAACTTTTTTAAAAAATTGTTTTTATGATAGTCACAGAGAGAGAGTCAGAGACACAGGCAGAGGGAGAAGCAGGCCCGTGCACTGTGAGTCCGACGTGGAATTCGATACCAGTTCTCCAGGATCGCGACATGGGCCAAAGGCAGGTGCCAAACGGCTGAGCCACCCCGGGATCCCCTATTTTCAACTTCTCGAGGACACTTCACAGTGTTTTCCACAGTGGCTGCACCTGTTCGCCTGCCCACCAGGGGTGTAAGAGGCCTCGCTCTTCTCCATAGCCTCAACGACACCTGTTGTTTCTTCTGTTCTTAACTTTAGCCATTATGATGGCTGTCAGGTGACATCTCATTGTGGTTTTGGTTTGCATTTCCCTGTTGATGGGTGACGCTGAGTGTTTTTCCGTGTGTCTCATGGCCATCTGGATGTCTTGTCAGAGACAAAGTCCATTCGTGTCTTCTGCCCATTGGCAGTTGGATAAGTTGTGTTTAGGAGGCTGAGATTTATCTTTCCTTTATGTATTTTGGATACTAAATCTTTATTGGATGTGTTGTTTACAAATATCTCCTCTCATTTTGTATGTTGCCTTTTAGGTTTGGTTGTTTCCTTCACTTTGTGGAAGCTTTTCAATTTGATGAAGTCCCAATAGTATTTTTGCTTTTGATTCCCTCACCTTAGAGGCATATCTAGAAAGAAGATCCAATGCAAATGTCAAAGACGTTTGCTATCTTTTCTTCTTTGTATGGTTTCAGGTCTCACATTTAGGTCTTTTATCCATTTTGAATTTATTTTTTATATATATGGTGTAAGAAAGTGGTCCAGTTTCATTCTTCTGCATGTGGCTGCCTGGTTTTCCCAACACCATTTGTTCTTATCCTGGGGTCAGGGTTAGGGTTTGTTGAAGAGACTGTCTTTGTGCTTTGGATATTCCTTCCTGCCTTGTTGATTATTGGGTCATAGAGTTACAGGTTTGTATCTTGTTTTGGCTTTCCATTCTGTTCTATTGATCTAAGCATCTCCTGTTGGGAGATCCTTGATTAGTGATTCAATTTCTTAGCTGGTTTTGTGTCTGTTCAAGTCTTATTTCTTACTTTTTCATTTTTACTATGTTATATATTTCTAGGAATTGATCTATTTCTTCCAGGTTCTAGGTTGCTGACATATATTTTTTCATAATGTTCTCTTATAATCGTTTGTATTTCTCTAGTGTTGGTTGTTATATCTCTTTTCTCATTTGTGATTTTATTTGGGTCCTTTCTCATCATTTTATCTTTTTTCATTTTTTAAAGATTTATTTATGGATTCATGAGAGACACAGAGAGGCAGAGGTATAGACACAGGGAAATTGAGGTTCCATGCGGGGAGCCTGATGTGGGACTTCATTCCCCAGGACCCCGGGATCATGACCTGAGCCAAAGCACATGCTCAACCACTGAGGCACCCAAGTGTCCTGCTGATTCAATTCCTTTGCTATTATGGGTCTGTTCATATTTTCTATTTCTTCCTATTTCAATTTTGCTCGTTTGCACATTTCTGGGGATTTGTCCATTTCTTCCAGGTCTCCCAGTATGTTAGCGTATAATCTTTCATAGTATTCCCTTATAATTGTCTAATTTTTCTGGTGTTGATTGTGATCTCTCTTCTCTCATTTGTGATTTTATTTATCTAGGTCTTTTCTCTTTTGTCGTTGATAAGGCTGGCTAGAGCTTGATCCTTTTTCTTAATTATTTTGAAGAACCATCTCTTTGTTTCTTTATTCCATTCTACTGCTTTGTTGTTTCTGTAGTTTATTTCTCCTCTCATCTTTATTTTCCCCCTATTCTATAGGCATTAGGCTTTGTTTGCTATTCCTTTTTCAACTCCTTAAGGTGTAGGGTTAGGCTGTGTATTGGAGACTTCTTGTTTCTTGAGGTAGGCCTGTATTGCTATGTACGTCTCTCTCAGGACTGCCTTTGCTACATCCCAGAGGTTTGGAGAAACATGTTTTAATTTTCATTTGTTTTAAATTTCCTCTTTAATTTCCTGTTGCTCCATTCATTCTCTAGTAGGATGTTCATAATCTCCACGTATTTTTGGTCTGTCCAAATTTTTTCTTACTGTCGACTTCGAGTTTCATAACATCGTGCTCCAAAAATATACAGGGTGTGATATCAACTTTCTTGTACCTGTTGTACCTGTTGAAGCCTGATTTGTGGCCCATGATATGATCTGTTCTGGAGAATGTCCCATGTGCACTTGAAAGGAATGTGTATTCTGCTTTAAGTTAAAATGTTCAGACTATATCTGTTGAGTCCCTGTGGTCCAGTGTGTCAAGGCTATTTTTCCCTTGTTGATTTTCTGTATAGACGATAGGTCCATTGCCATAAGTAGGTGTTAAAATCCCCTGTCATTGTATTATTATCAGTGACTTTCTATACGTTTGTTGTTAATTGGTTTCTATATTTAGGTACTCCCATGTTGGCAACATAAATATTTAGTTGTTTGAACTTTAAAAAAAAATAAATTTATTATCTATGGTGTTCAATTTACCAACATACAGAATAACACCCAGTGCTCATCCCTGCAAGGACCCCCCTCAGTGCCCTTCAAACATTCAACCGTAACCCCATCTCTCCTCCCCTTAAAGCATCCCTAGTTCCTTTCTAAGAGTTAGGAGTATTTATGTTCTGTCTCCCTTTGTGATATTTCCCACACATTTCTTCTGCATTCCCTTATATTCCCTTTCACTATTATTTATATTAACCAATTGAATGAGAACATATGTTTGTCCTTCTCCAATTGACTTACTTCACTCAGCATAATACCCTCCAGTTCCATCCATGTTGAAGCAAATGGTGGGTATTTGTCATTTCTACTGGCTGAGTAATATTCCATTGTATACATAAACTACATCTTCTTATCCATTCATCTTTTGATGGAAACCATGGCTCCATCCACAGTTTCGCTATTGTGGACACTCCTGCTAAAAACTTTGGGGTGCAGGTGTCCCGGCGTTTCATTGCATCTGAATACTTTGGGTAAATCCCCAACACTGCAATTGCTGGGTCTTAGGGCAGGTCTATTTTTAACTCTTTGAGGAACTTCCACACAGTTTTCCAGATTGGCTGCACCAGTTCACATTCCCAGAAACAGTGTAAGAGGGTTCCCTTTTCTCAGCATCCTCCTCAACATTTATGGTTTCCTGCCTTGTTCATTTTCCCCATGCTCACTGGTGTGAGGTGGTATCTCATTGTAGTTTTCATTTGTATTTCCCTGAGACAAGTAATGCAGAGCATTTTCTCATGTGCATGTTGGCCATTTCTATGTCTTCCTCTGTGAGATTTCTGTTCATGTGTTTTGCCCATTACATTATTGGATTGTTTGTTCCTTTGGTGTTGAGTTTAAGAAGTTTTTTATACATCTTGGAAACAAGCCCTTTATCTGATACGTCTTTTGCAAATATCTTCTCCCATTCTGTAGGTTGTCTTTTAGTTTTGTTGACTGTATCCTTTGCTGTGCAAAAGCTTCTTATCTTGATGAAGTCCCAAGAGTTGCTTTTTGCTTTTTTTCTTTTGCCTTTGTGAATGTACCTTGCAAGAATTTACTGTGGCCGAGTTCATAAAGGGTGTTGCCTGTGTTCTCCTCTTGGATTTTGATGGATTCTTGTCTCACATTTAGATCTTTCATCCATTTTGAGTTTATCTTTGTGTATGGTGAAAGAGAGTGCTCTAGTTTCATTCTTCTGCATATGGGTGCCCAATTTTCCCACCACCATCTATTGAAGAGACTGTCTTTCTTCCAATGGAGAGTGTTTCCTCCTTTATCGAATATTAGTTGACCATAAAGTTCAAGGTCCACTTCTGGGTTCTCTATTCTGTTCCATTGATCTATGTGTCTGTTTTTGTGCAGGTTCCACACAGTATTGATGACCACAACTTTTAATGCAACCTGAAATCTGCCATTCTGATGCCCCCAGATATGTTTTTCTTTTTTAAAATTCCCCTGGCTATTCGGATTCTTTCCTGATTCCACACAAATATTAAAATAGTTTGTTCTAACTCTCCGAAGAAAGTCCATAGTATTTTGATAGGGATTGCATTAAACGTGTACATTGCCCTGGGTAACATTGACATTTTCACAATATTAATTCTGTCAATCCATGAGCATGGAATATTTTTCCATCTCTTTGTGTCTTCTTCAATTTCTTTCAGTAGCATTATATAGTGTTTATGGTTGAGATCCTTTACCTCTTTGGTTAGGTTTATTCCTAGATATCTTATGCTTTTGGGTGCAATTGTAAATGAGATTGACTCCTCAATTTCTCTTTCTTCAGTCTCTTTGTTAATGTATAGAAATGCCATTGATTTCTGGGCATTGATTTTCTATCCTGCCATGCTACCAAATTGCTGTATGAGTTCTAGCTATCTTGGGGTGGAGGCTTTTGGGTTTTCTAGGGAGAGTATCATGTCATTGGTGAAGAGGGTGAGTTTGACTTCTTCTTGGCCAATATGAATGCCTTTAATGTCTTTTTGTTGTCTGATTGCTGAGGCTAGGATTTCCAGTACTATGTTGAATAGCCTTGGTGAGAGTGGACATCCTGTCTTGTTCCTGATCTTAGGGGAAAGGCTCCCAATGCTTCCCCATTGAGAATGACATTTCTTGTGGGCTTTTCGTAGATGGCTTTTAAGATGTCGAGGAATGTTCCCTCTATCCCTACGTTCTGAAGTGTTTGATCAGCAATGGATGCTCTATCTTGTCAAATGCTTTCTCTGCATCTAATGAGAGGATCATATGCTTCTTGGTTTTTCTTTTCGTGATATGATGAATCACATTGATTATTTTCGAGTGTTGAACCAGCTTTGTGTCACGGGGATAAATCCTACTTGGTCATGGTGAATAATTATCTTAATGTACTGTTGGATCCTATTGGCTAGTATCTTGTTGAGAATTTTTGCATCCATTTCATCAGGGATATTGGTCTGTAATTCTCCTTTTTGGTGGGGTCTTTGTCTGGTTTTGGAATTAAGGTGATGCTGGCCTCATGGAACGAATTTGGAAGTACTCCATCTCTTTCTATCTTTCCAAACAGCTTTAGTAGAATAGGTATGTTTTCTTCTTTAAACGTTTGATAGAAATTCCCTGGGAAGCCATCTGGCCTTGGACTTTTGTGTTTTGGGAGGTTTTTGATCACTGCTTCAATTTCCTCTCTAGTTATTGGCCTCTTCAGGTTTTCTATTTCTTCCTGTTCCAGTTTTTGTAGTTTCTGGCTTTCCAGGAATGCGTCCATATCTCTAGATTGCCTAATTTGTTGGCATGTAGCTGTTCATAATATGTTTTTAAAATCGTTTGTATTTCCTTGGTGTTGGTAGTGATCTCTCCTTTCTCTTTCATGATTTTATTTATTTATTTATTTATTTTTATAATTTTTTTTAAATTTTTAATTATTTATGATAGTCACAGAGAGAGAGAGAGAGAGAGGCAGAGACATAGGCAGAGGGAGAAGCAGGCTCCATGCACCGGGAGCCCGACGTGGGATTCGATCCCGGGTCTCCAGGATCGCGGCCTGGGCCAAAGGCAGGCGCCAAACCGCTGCGCCACCCAGGGATCCCCATTCTTTCATGATTTTATTAATTTGAATCTTCTCTCTCTTCTTTTTAATAAGGCTTACTAATGGCTTATGTATGTTATTAATTCTTTCAAAAAACCAACTCCTGGTTTTTTGTTGTTGTTCTGTTCCACAGGTCTTATGGTCTCGATTTCATTGAGTTCTGCTAAAATCTTAAATAACTATCTTCTTCTCTTGGGTGTAGGATCTATCTGCTGTTTTTTCCCTAGCTCCTCTATGTGTAAGGTTAGCTTGTATTTGAGTTCTTTACAGTTTTTGAATGGAGGCTTCCATTGCGATGTATTCCCCCTTTAGGACTGCTTGTGCTGCATCCCAAAGATTTTGAACACTTGTATCTTCATTCTAATTAGTTTCAATGAATCTTTTTTTTAATAAGTTAATTTTTTATTTGTGTTCAATTTACCAATATACAGAATAACACCCAGTGCTCATCCCGTCAACTGCCCCCCTCAGTGCCCATCACCCAGTCACCCCCAACCCCCGCCGACCTCCCTATCCACCACCCCTAGTTCGATTCCCAGAGTTAGGAGTCTTTATTTTCTGTCTCCTAGTCTGATATTTCCCTCACATTTCGTCTCCATTCCCTTATATTCCCTTTCACTATTATTTATATTCTCCAAATGAATGAGAACATACACTGTTTGTCTTTCTCCGATTGACTTACTTTACTCAGCATAATACCCTCCAGTTTCATCCATGTTGAAGCAAATGGTGGGTATTTGTCGTTTCTAATGCCTAAATAATATTCCATTTTATACATAAACCTCATCTTCTTTACATTCATCTTTCAATGGACACCAAGGCTCCTTCCACAGTTTGGCTATTGTGGACATTCTGCTATAAATATTGGGGTGCAGGAGTCCCGGTGTTTCCCTGCATCTGAGTCTTTGGGGTAAATCCCCAGAGGTGCAATTGCTGGGTCGTCGGGCAAGTCAATTTTTAAATCTTTTTTTTTTTTTAATTTTTATTTATTTATGATAGTCACAGAGAGAGAGAGAGGCAGAGACATAGGCAGAGGGAGAAGCAGGCTCCATGCACCGGGAGCCTGATGTGGGACTCGATCCCGGGTCTCCAGGATCGCGCCCTGGGCCAAAGGCAGGCGCCAAACCGCTGCGCCACCCAGGGATCCCGCAAGTCAATTTTTTATCTCTTGGAGGAACCTCCACTCAGTTTTCCAGAGTGGCTGCACCAGATCACATTCCCACCAACAGTGTAAGAGTCTTCCCTTTTCTCCGCATCCTCTCCAACATTTGTGGTTTCCTGCCTTGTTAATTTCCCCCATGCTCACTGGTGTGAGGTGGTATCTCATTGTGGTTTTGATTTGTATTTCCCTGTATGCAAGTGATGCAGAGCATGTTTTCATGTGCTTGTGGCCATGTCTTTGTGTTCCTCTGTGAGATTTCTCTTCATGTCTTTTGTCCATTTCATGATTGGATTGTTTGTTTCCTTGGGTTTGAGTTTAAAACGTTCTTTATAGATCTTGGAAACTAGCCCTTATCTGATACGTCTTTTGCATATATATTCTCCCATTCTTTAGGTTGTCTTTAGTTCTGTTGACTGTATCCTTTGCTGTGCAAAAGCATCTTATCTGGATGAAGTCCCAATAGTTCATTTTTGCTTTTGTTTCTTTTGCCTTCATGAATTTATCTTGCAAGAATTTACTGTGGCCGAGTTCAAAAAGGGTGTTGCCTGTGCTCTCCTCTAGGATTTTGATGGACTCTTGTCTCACATTGAGATCGTTCATCCATTTTCAGTTTATCTTTGTGTATGGTGAAAGAGAGTGTCTAGTTTCACTCTTCTGACTGTGGATGTCCATTTTCACTGCACCATATATTATAGAGACTGTCTTTCTTCCAATGGATCGTCTCTTTCCTATTTTATCGAATATCAGTTGACCATGAAGTCAGGGTCCACTCTGGGTTCTCTATTCTGGTTCCCATTGATCTATGAGTCTGTTTTTGTGGCGGTACCACACTGTCTTGGTGACCACAGCTTTGTGGTACACCCTGAAATCTGGCATTGTGATGCCTCCAGATATGGTTTTTCTTTTTTTAAAATTCCCCTGGCTATTCAGGGTCTTTCCTGATTCCACACAATATTAAAATAGTTTGTTCTAACTCTCTGAAGAAAGTCCCATGGTATTTTTAATTGGGATTGCATTAAACGTGCACATTGCCCTGGGTAACATTGACTTTTTCACAATATTAATTCTGCCAATCCATGAGCATGGAATATTTTTCCATCTCTTTGTGTCTTCCTCAATTTCTTTCAGTAGCGTTCTATAGTGTTTATGGTTGAGATCCTTTACCTTCTTGGTTAGGTTTTATTCCTAGGTATCTTATGTTTTTGGGTACAATGTAGATGAGATGCCTCCTCAATTTCTCTTTCTTCAGCCTCTTGTTAGTGTATAGAAATGCCATTGATTTCTGGGCATGATGATTTGTATCCTGCCACGCTACCAAATTGTTGTATGAGTTGTAGCAATCTTTTGAGGGACGGTTTTGGGTTTTCTAGGGAGAGTATCATGTCATTGGTGAAGAGGGAGAGTTTGACATTTTCTTTGCCAATTTGAATGCCTTTATTTCTTTTGTTGTCTGATTGCTGAGGCTAGGACTTCCATTACTATGTTCAATAGCAGTGGTGAGAGTGGACATCCCTGTCTTGTTCCTGATCTTAGGGGAAATACTCCCAGTTAATGATAGCTGTTCTTTTTGTATTTACATATTTCTAGAAATTGGTCTTTTTTCTGGTTTTGACTTTGTAAGTGGAATTGTTTTCTATGAGTTTTTTCATGGTTGGTTATTTTGTATTCTTCTTTTTATTGGCCTTTGATCTCTTTTTTCTTTTGTTTTGAGTTTTATATTTTGGTGGTTTGTAGAGGTCTTTTGGTATACTTTTGTAGATCAGTTAGTTTCAATTTTTGTATTGGGTTATCTTTTTTTTTGGGTTTTTTTTGCTTTTTTTTTCTAGCTGTTTTTTCAAAAACTTTTTTGTTTTGGCTGTTTTTTTTTTTTATTTGGTTTTGGATTTTTCTTTTGTTTTTTTTATTGTTTATTAGATTGTTTGATATTCTTTTTTTGGTAGCGTTTTTAAGTTGATGAATCACTGGAGGGAGTATTTTCATATATCATATAAAGGATGAGATTATCACAACATGATTTATCAGTCTTCGTATCGAGCTATCATCTTGGCTTGAGGTCGTGTTTGTCCAGCTTTCTCCATAGTAAAGTGATTCTTCTTCGTCTTTCGTTTTTTTTTTATTTTCTTGTGCTCTTGTGTTGTCTTATTTTAGTTTTGATGTTATGGGATTATTTTATTGTGTTAGAGGGATTTGTTCGGGGGGTGGGGGTTTGAATAGTGCTAAGTTTCTTTCTTTTTTGTGTTTTAAGTGTGTTTGTTTTTTTTTGATTATTTTTTCTTTTTTTGGTGGTCATGTCTGGAGGGGCGTCGTTTCGTGTTGTCTTTATGCTTTTTTTTTTTTTTTTTTTTGTCTTGTTTATTTTATATGTTGTCTTATTTCCTTCATTCTAGTTGTTTTTTTATGTTTTCTATTTATATAATGTTGGTTTTTCCGTTCATTTTTGTTGTTTAGATTTTATTTTTGTGTTTAGTTTTTGTTGTTAATTTTTGTGTGGTTGTCTTGCATTTGTTTTTAGGTGAGCTTTTTTTATTTTTTAGTGATGGGTTTGTTTTCGCTTTGTTTGTTGTGGTTGTTTTTCTGTATTTTTTTATCTTGCTTTTTTTGAAAATTATTTGTGTATAGGATTTAAAAACTTTTTTCTTTTGGGTTTGGTTTTGTTGGCTGGGGGGGGTTCTTTTGGTTGATTTACCTTCGTTGTTTGATATTTTGCTCTGGATATTGTTGTTAAAGGGTGATTCGTGGTTGTTTGTTTTGTTGTTGCGGTGGAGGGTTTTGGAGGGTTTGTGTTTGGTTTTATTGGTATTTATCTTTGTCGTTGGGCTTTGTAGTATTTTTTTTGGTTTGATATGGTGGTGGTGTTCTGTTGTTGTTTTGGGGAAAGTTTTGACGCGAGGTGTGGTTTAGTATTATTGAATCCTGTCTGTTTGATTGGGTGTCTTTCATTTTTTTTGTGTGTTGGGGGGGGGCTTTCTTTTTTTTTTTTATCTTTTGTTCCTACTTTTTTGTTCCTTTCGCGTATGTTTTTTTTTTTCCTTTGTTGGGCGGGGGGGGGGGGGGGGGGGGCTAATTTGGTTTTTATTTTGCTTTTTTATTGTTATGTTTTTTTTTTGTGTTATGAATTGTATGGTTGAATCTAGCTGTTTTGGTAGGTTTTTTTTAGAAAATTTTTTTTTATCAGTAAATGGCCTGCTAAGTAATAAGAGGGAAAGGATGTTCAATTTTTTGTTTTTGGTTTGATTATTTGGGGGATTTTTTTTTTTTTGTAGGGTGTTTTTGTGGCGTTTTCTTTTGGTATTTTATTTTTTGGGGTGAGGTTTATTTGTTCTGGTTTGGGTGTTGAGTTTTTTTTTGGATTTGTTCTGGGAGATTGTTTTTGGTTACATTTTGGTTTTTGTTTTTTTTTTTTTTTTTTTTTTTTTTTTTTGTTTTATTTTTTTTTTTTTCTTTTTGTTTTTTTTTTTTGTTTTTTGTTTTATTTTTTTTTTTTTTTTTTTTTTTTTTTTTTTTTTTTTTTTTTTTGTTTTTTATTTTTTTTTTTTTTTTGTTTTTTCCCACCCCACCCCCCCACACCCCCAACCCCCCAACCCACACCCCCCCCCCCCCCCCCCCCCCACCCCCCCCACCCCCCTTTCTTTTTTGTTTTGGGAAGGAGAGGGTGTTTGTTTTTTTTTTTTTCTTTTGATTTCTTGCTTTATTTTTTTCTTTGTTTTTTTTTTTTGTTTGTTTTTGTTTTTTTTTTTTTTGTGTTTTTTTTTTTTACAGTCATCTTTATTTTTTTTGATACTCTTAAGTTATTTTTCTTTTTTGCACACTTTTGTTTTTTATCTTTTGTGTTTTTTTTTTTTTTGGTTGTATGTTTTGCTTTGTTGTCTTTTTTTTTTTTTTTTGCTTTTGCTTTGGTGAGCCCCCCACCATCTTCTTTTTTTTGTCTTTTTTGTTTTCTATTTGTTTTTTAACAAGACAAAAAAAAAAACACATTTTTTTATTAGCTTTGCTTTGTTCTTTTTTTTTTCTTCTTCTTCTCTTCTTCTTCTTTTCTCTTTTATTATTCTTATTATTTATTATATTGTATCATTTTATATACTGATTTTCATATTATATTTTGTAAGAAGGAAGTTACTATGGTGTATTCCGAAATAGAGTGGGAAGCTTGGTCAATCAACTTGAGGTGGAATGTCTGCACAACTTCTTTCTTTGAAATTCTTCTACATGGGCGATTTTTGTCCTTCTGGGTTTGTTTGTTTGTTTCTTTTTAAAGGTGTCATTAATTTATTTGAAGAGAGAGGACAGAAAAACCAAGAGCGGAGGGCAGATGGAGAGTGAGAAGCATGTTCCCTGCTGACAGGAGCCTGCCTTGGACCTGGTCGGATCTGAGCCTAAGGCAGAACCTTAAGTGACTGAGCCACCCAGAATGCCACTTTTTCTTTCCTTTATTTTTTTAATAATAAATTTTTTTAATTGGTGTTCATTTAGCCCACATACAGAATAACCTCAGTGCTCATCCCGCAAGTGCCCCCCTCAGTGCCTCACACATTCACACCCACCCCTGCCCTCCTCCCCTCCCCTTCCATCACCCCTATTTCGTTTCTCATAGTTAGGAGTCTTTATGTCTGTCTCCCTTCTGATATTTCCCACACATTTCTCTCCCTTCCCTTATATTCCCTTTCACCACTTTTTAATTCCCAAGTGAATGAGAAACATGCAATGTGTTGTTCCTTCTCCGATTGACTTACATCACTCAGCAAATCACCTTCCATTCCATCCCCTTTGAAGCAACATGGGGGGTATTTGTCATTTCTAATGTCTGTAGCAGTCCCCACCTTTTCTATCTCTTCATCTTCGAGTCTCCATGATATGAATATTATTGTTTTAATAGTGGCTGACTTCCCTACGTCTGTCTTGTGGTCCATAACCTTTGCTTGTTTTGAAGCTTCCACTGTGGCACTGCATCTCGTATAGCATTTTTAACATTGGCCTGACGAGATGTTTAGTTCTTTATTTTCTCAAAGTAAAGGTTTCTTCTAGTTGTCTTCTGTGCTGCTATTGTTCTAGCCCGCTTCTGTCTTTATAATCATTGTTTTAAACTGTAGTTAGACTCATATATGTGTGTTGATGAACTTCCTGGTGGAGTAAACCTCATGGTTATTTATGGAGGTGAATTCTCCATCTCATTATTTTTTCCAGAAAAGAAGAAGGAAGAAAAGAAAAAAACAAGAAAAACATACACAACTGCCCTCCCCCCCAAAAAAAACCCACCAGATTATTTTTGCTGTTTGTTAAAGATGCTAAATCCCAAAGTAAGAAAATCAATTAAAGTACCATGAAAGTAAAAATAAGAAATATAACGGTACATACAGAAAATTAAATAGGCAATTAATAAAAAAGAATCAAAGAAAATAAATGAAAAAAAAGCACACAGTACAAAGGAATCTAGTCTCGTACTTTTCCAGCAGACTGAAGCTTGCAGCTCTGTGGTCGACAACTTGGTGGCAGCAGATGGTCTGTCAGGGTCTCGGAATGGGTCTTGGCACTGATTCTCAGGTGCACATCTGCCTGGGAGATGCACCTATGGGGTCAGGGCGGGTGGGGCGTCAGAGCCTCTGGCTCCATGGGCAGCACCTGTGCTTGCTCCCTGAGTCCTCTCCGTGCTGATGGGCGGGATGCGGGTGGGACGCTGGGTCCTCTGGCTCAGGGCTGAGTTTTCCGCCCCCGCCCCCCACCTGTCTGCAGGGGCCTCGACAGAAGACCGCTAGGCCCATGATTCTCCGCTGCTTCTCCAGAACCCGCTTTTACTCTCGCTGCGTCGAGTTTCTTTTGTTTTTGTTTTTTTTATCTCAGACTGTTGTGGCCCAAGATTGCGATCGAGAACCCACCGAGATGTCGACTACGATGCAAACACATGAGGGTTTATTTACAAGCTCGAGCTTGTGTCAGTATACCCTACGGAGCGGAGAAGGGACTTGGACCCCGAGGTGGGTTTTAGCTTATTTTTTAAGGGCTGGTCTTGGACTCCAGAGGGCTTGGAGCATTCCTCAATTCGTTTACATTTTGATATGGTGCCTTCTAGGGTATGAGCTCTGTTCTCATTCTAACAGGGGCTTCCTGCCCTTGACCTGACTCAGTTTTTATTCTATGTGGGGCTTTCTAGACATTAAGATGTGACAGTAAAGGTTTTCACACTGGAAGGGGAACTCACACTGTCATATGCTGAAGACGTGGTATAGGAACAGGAAAACCTTAGAGCCTCCACCAACCTGTTAGAACTAAGGAGTGAGTTCAGTAAAGTCAGGGGACACAAACTGACCCTACAGCTCTATTTGTAACTTCCTGAGGAGCCTCCACCTGTTTCCGGGCGGGCTCACCAGCCCCGGTCCCGCCCACAGTGGAAGAGGGTTGAGTGATTTTTGCGGGACTTGAAAAGTCTGGTCCACATTTCGGTCTTGGGGTTTGTGTTTGGTTCGATTAGGATGAGTCTTGTTTAAGGTTTAGGTTAACATTAGGCTTAAGTGTAAGGTTAGGCTTATGTCTGTGTATGGTTAGAGTTTGGGTCTTGGCATGTGCCTGCACGGGACTCCTAATATCTTGGGCAGTTTAGTTTTATGCCACTCTATTTAGGTTTTTGGGTTCAAAGATAGCCGACTCCACCAGTCAGTGGCCTCCCCAGAGAATCAAAATCCAGGCTTTTACTTGGGTGAAATAAGCCGGCAGTTTCTCCTGAGCTTGAGGTAACGAGGGGTTTTTGTGGCTCTAAATACTCTTTATTTGGATTTTCAGTTGATTTTTGATTTTAATCTAGTGCGCACATTTTTCATCAATACTACCATTATTATTTAAAAGTTTTACTTGAATTCCTGTTTGTAAACACAGTATGATATAGTTTCGTTTACCACATAGTGATTCAACCCTTGGAACTGGTCAGAGGTGACTTCCCAATCCCATCCCTGATTCCCCTCCCCCCCACCTTCCTCTGGTATTGATTAGTTTATTCTCTGTGGTTAGAGTGTGTATCTTGGTTTGCTTCTCTATCCCTCCCCTCCGCCCCTTTGCCAGTTTGTTTTGGTTTCCTAAAATTCGCATGTTTAATGCAATTGTATGGATGTGTGTATCTGTCTTTCTCTGACTGATTGAGTTCATTTAGCAAAAGTCTTTCCAATTCTCCCACGTCATTGGAAATGGCTTCATTTCATCCACTCTGATGACCCAGGATTTCGCAGTGTGTATATTTACAACATCGTCTCGGCCCATTCATCTGTCGATGGACATTTGGGCGTATCCACAGATTGCTGTTGTTAATACGCTGCTACCACCACCGGGCTGCATGTCCCTCTTTGAATCTAATAAACTACTTTTGTATCCTCAGGGTAAATACCTAGCTGTTTAATTTTGGAATCAGAGGGTACTCTATTTTTTAAATTCTTTTTTCAAAATTTTTTGATAGTCACAGAGAGAGGGGCAGAGACACAGGCAGAGGGAGAAGCAGGCTATATGGACCGGAAGCCCGATGTGGGATTCGATCCTGGGTCTCCAGATCACGCCCTGGGCCAAAGCAGGCACCAAACCGCTGCACCACCCAGGGATCCCTATTTTAACTCTTCGAGGACCCTCCCGACGGTTTTCCAGTGGCTGCACCTTTACTTAAGTATTCATGAGAAGACACCAGAGAGGCAAGGGAAATAGGCTCTATGTGGGAGCTGAATGTGGGGGGTGGAACGTGATCCCCCATGACCCCGGATCATGACCTAGCCAAAGCAGATGCTCACACCACTGAGGCACCCAGGTGCCTTGCTGATTCAATTCTTTTGCTATTTATGGGTCTGTTCACATTTTCTATTTCTTCTATTTCAGTTTGCTCATTTGCCATTTCAAGGGGATTTGTTCCATTTCCTCCATTTCTTCCGTATGTTAGTGTAATAGCTTTCATAGTTTTCCCTTATACCTGACTTATTTTTCTGGTGTTTGATTGTGATCCTCTTCTCTCATTGGTGATTTTATTTATTTAGTCTTTTCTCTTTTCTCGTTGATAAGGCTGGCTAGGGCTTGATCCATTTTATTAATTATTCTGAAGAACCAGCTCTTAGTTTTTGTTATTCCATTCTACTGTTTTTTTTTTTATTCTGTATTGGTTATTTCTGCTCCATCTTTATTTTTCCATCTTCTGTAGGCTTAGGCTTTGTGGCTATTCCTTTTCCAGCTCCTTTAGCTGTAGGTTAGTGGGTTGTGTATTAGAGACTCTTGTTTCCTTCTTGTAAAAAAACACTTTATTTCTTTTATTTATTATGATAGTCCAAACACAGAGAGAAGAGGCAGAGACATAGGCAGAGGGAGAAGCAGCTCCATCACCGATGAGCCCGATGGTGATCAATCCCGGGTATCCAGGATTGCGCCCTGAACCAAGGCAGGCGCTAAACTCTGCGTCCACCCGGGATCCAGACTTCTTGTTTCCTGAGGTAAGCCTGTATTGCTATTTATTTCCCCCCTTTGGACTGCCTTTGCTACATCCCAGAGGTTTGGAGAAACATGTTTTCATTTTTCATTTGTTTTAAATTTCCTCTTTAATTTCCTGTTGTGCTCCATTCCTTCTCTAGTAGGGATTGATCATATACCCATGAATTTTTTGGATTGTCCAAATTTTTCTTACTGTACTTGAGTTTCATAGCCCTATGGTCGAAAATGTACTGGTGTGATACCATCTTCTTTACCTGTTGTACCTGTTGAGGCTGATATGTTGGTCCCATGATATAATCTACTCTGGAGAGTTTCCCATGTGCACTTGAAAGGATGTGTATTCTGCTTTCGGAAGAAATGTTCAGACTCTATCGTTGAGTCCCTGTGGTCCAGTGTCAAGGCTATGTCCCTCTGTTGATTATCTGCATAGAACGATCGGTCCATTGCCATAAATGGGTGTTAAAATCCCCTGTCATTGTATTATTACTCAGTGTGTTCCGGTACTTTTGTGTTAATTGTTTTTCTATATTTCGGTACTCCCATGTTGGCACATAATATGTAGTTGTTGGATCTTTTTTAAAAAATAAATTTATTTTTTTGGTGTTCATTGACCAACATACGATAACACGCAGTGCTCATCCTGTCAAATGTTCCCCTCAGTGCCCGTCACCCATTCACCCCACCCCCCCTCCCTCCTCCCCTTCCAGCAACCCTAGTTCTTTTCCCAGAGTTAGGATTCTTATGATCTCTCTCCTTTTTTCTGTATTTCCCAAACGTTTCTTCTCCATTCCCTTATATTCCCTTTCAGTATATTTTATATTCTCCAAAGAATGAGAACAACACTGTTTGTCCTTCTCTGATTGACTTACTTCACTCAGCATAATACCCTCCAGTTCCATTCCGTTGAAGCAATGTGTGCATTTGTCGTTTCTAATGTCTCAGTAATATTCCATTGTATACAAAATCACATCTTCTTTATCCATAATTTTTTGATGGACACCGAGGCTCCTGCCACGTTGGCTATTGTGGACATCTGCTATAAACATCGCGTGCAGGTGTCCCGGCGTTTCATTGCATCTGAATCTTGGGGTGAATCCCCAACAGTGCATTGCTGAGTCGTCATGCAGGTCTATTATTACTCTTTGAGGAACCTCCACACAGTTTCCAGAGTGACTGCAACCAGTTCCCATTCCCACAGCAGTGTAGAGTCTTCCCTTTTCTCCGCATCTCTCCAACATTTTGGTTTCCTGCCTTGTTCATTTTCCCCATTCTCACTGGTGTGAGGTGGTATCTCCATTGTGGTTTTTCATTTGTATATCCTAAGGGCAAGTGATGCAGACCATGTTTTCATGTGCATGTTGGCCATGTCAATGTCCTCCTCTGTGAGATTTCTCTTCATGTCTTTTGCCATTTCATGATTGGATTGTTTGTCTCTTTGGTGTTGATTTAAGAAGTTCTTTATAGATCTTGGAAACTAGCCCTTTATCTAAAAAACGTCTTTTGCATATATCTTCTCCCATGCTGTAGGTTGTCTTTTAGTTTGTTGTACTGTATTCTTTGCTGTGCAAAATCTTCTTATCTTGATGTATCACAATAGTTCATTTGTTGCTTTTGTTTCTTTTGCCTTCTGGATGTACCTTGCAAGAATGTTCTGTGGCCAAGTTTAAAACGGGTGTTGCCTGTGTTCTCCTCTATGATTTTGAAGGACCTCTTGCTCACATTTAGATCTTTCATCCTTTGAGTTTATCTTTGTTTATGGTGAAAGAGAGTGGTCTAGTTTCATTCTTTCTGAAGTGGATGTCCAATTTCCCCCAGCACCATCTATTGAAGAGACTGTATTTCTTCCAATGGATAGTGTTTCCTCCTCCTTTATGAATATTTCTTGACCATAAAGTCAGGGTCCACTTCTGGTTCTCTATTCTGTTCCATTATCTATGTGTCTGTTTTTGTGTCAGTACCCACACTGTCTTGATGACCACAGCTTTGTAGTACAGAACCTGAAATTGGCATGTGATGCCCCGATTGGTTTTCTTTTAAAAATTCCCCTGGTTTGGGATCCCTCGGTTGCGCAGCGGTTGCCGCCTGCCTTTGGCTCGGTGCCATCCTGGATACCCGGGTTCGAGTCCCACTATGGCTCCCTGTGCATGAGCCTGCTTCTCTCTCTGCCTGTGTCTTTTGCTCTCCCTCTCTCTCTGTGTGACTATCATAAATAAATAAAAATTAAAAATAAATAAATAAACTTCCCCTGGCTTTCGGGTCTTTCTGATTCCACACAAATCTTAAATATTTTGTTCTAACTCTCTGAAGAAGTCCATGGTACTTTGATAGGGATTGCATTAAACGTACATTGCCTGGGTAACATTGACATTTTCACAATATTAATTCTGGCCAATCCAGAGATCATGGAATATTTTTCCATCTATTTTGTCTTCCTCAATTTCTTCAGAATTTTCTATAGTTTTTAGGTATAGATCATTATCTCCTTGGTTAGGTTTATTCCTAGGTATCTTATGCTTTTGGGTGCAATTGTAAATGAGATGGACTCCTTAATTCTCTTTCTTCAGTCTCATTGTTATGTATAGATGCCTTGATTTCTGGGCATTGATTTTGTATCCTGCCACGCTACCAAATTGCTGTATGAGTTTCTAGCAATCTTCAACGGGAGGGTTTTGGGTTTTTCTAGGTAGAGTATCATGTCATTGGCGCGAGGGAGAGTTTGACTCTTCTTGACATTTGAATGCCTTTAAAGTCTTTTTGTTGTCTGATTGCTGAGGCTAGGACTTCCAATACTATGTTGAATAGCAGTGGTGAGAGTGGACCCCCTGTCTTGTTCCTGATCTTAGGGGAAAGGCTCCCAGTGCTGCCCCATTGAGAATGATATTTGCTGTGGGCTTTTCATAGATGGCTTTTAAGATGTCGAGATTGTTCCCTCTATCTCTACCCTCTGAAGTGTTTTGATAGAATGGATGCTCTATTTTGTCAAATGCTTTCTCGGCATCTAATGAAGGATCATTTGGTCTTGTTTTTTTCTTGCTAATATGATGAATCACATTGATTGTTTTAACGATGTTGAACCAGCCTTGTGTCCCGGGGATAAATCCTACTTCGTCATGGTGAATAATATTCTTAATGTATTGTTGGTCCTATTGGCTTTATCTTGTGAGAATTTTTGCATCCATGTTCTCACGGGATATGTTCTGTATTCCTCTTTTTGGTGGGGTCTTTGTCTGGTTTTGAATTAAGGTGATGACTGGCTTCATAGAACGAATTTGGAAGTACTCCATCCTTTCTATCTTTCACCAGCTTTAGTAGATAGTATGTTTTTCTTCTTTAAACGTTGATAGATTTCCCCTGGGAAGCCATCGGCCCTGGTCTTTTGTGACTCGGGAGGTTTTGATGACTGCTTCAATTTCCCCCTGGGTATTGGCCTGTTTAGGTTTTCTATGTCTTCTTCCTGTTCCAGTTTTGGTAGTTTGTGGCTTTCCAGGAATGCGTCCATTTCTCTAGATTGCCTATTTATTTCCATATAGCTGTTCATAATATTTTTTTAAATCGTTTGTATTTCCTGGGTGTTGGTAATGATCTCTCCTTTCTCATTCATGATTTTATTTTTTTTCACTCATGATTTATTAATTGAGTTTCTCTCTCTTCTTTTTAATAGAACAGGCTAATTGTTTATGTATGTTATTAATTCTTCCAAAAACCAACTCCTGGTTTTGTTTTCGCTGTCCCCATTTCTTGTGGTCTCAATTTCCTTGAGGTCTGCTCAATTTAATTAAATCTCTTATTCTCTTGAGCGTTAGGATCTACTCTGCTGTTTTTCTCTAGCTCCTTATGAGTAAGGTTAGCTTTTGTATTTGAGATCTTTCCAGTTTTTGAATGGATGCTTGTATTGTGATGTATTTCCCCCTTAGATTGCTTTTGCTGCAGTCAAAAGATTTGAACGTTTTTATCTTCATTCCAATTGGTTTCCTTGAATCTTTTTAATTCTTCCTCATTTCCTGGTTGACCGTTCATCTTTTAGCAGGATGGTCCTTAACCTCCAGGTGTTTGAAGTCCTCTCAAACTTCTTGTTGTGATTAGTTCTACTTTCAAGGCATTATGGTGTGAGAATATGCAGGGGACGATCTGAATCTTTTGGTATCGGTTCAGACCCGATTTGTGACCCATTATGTGGTCTATTCTGGAGAAATTCCATGTGCACTTGAGATGAATGTTTATTCAGTTCAGTTCATTTTAGATATAAAGTTCTGTAGATATCTGTGAAATCTATCTGGTCCAGTGTATCATTTAAAGCTCTCGTTTCTTTGGAGATGTTGTCTTGGAAGACTTACGAGGGTAGAAAGACTAGATTGATGTCACCAGTATTTCTTCACTTTCGGTATTAATTGGTTAAATATTTGGTAGCTCCGATAATCGGGGGAGTTATTTGAGGATTGTTAAGTCCTCCTGTTGGATAGCTCCTTTAAGTATGATTTAATGTCCGTCTTCATCTCTCACTATAGTTCGCGGGGTAAATTTTAGTTTATCTGATATAAGGATCCTACCCCTCGTTCTTTTGAGGACCATTTGATGTAAATGGTTCTCCAACCCATTATTTCAGATTGTAGGTGTCCTTCTGTCTAATATGAGTCTCTTTTAGCCAGGAAATAGTTGGGTCCTTGCTTTTTTATCCAGTCTGAAACCCGGCGCCTTTGGGGGTTATAATAGCCCGTTCACTGTTCAGAGTTACTATCAACAGATATGATTTAGTTTCATCATCAATGATACCTATTCAATCCTTGTTTTGTGGGATTGTTCCACTGATTTTCTTTAAAGGGGAATTTTGCTGTGAGCTTTTTCGTAGATGGCTTTTAAGATGTCGAGGAATGTTCCCTCTATCCCTAACGCTCTGAGAGTTTTCATCAGGAAGGATGCGCTATTTGTCAATCTTTTCTTGCATCTTCTCTGCATCTAATGAGAGGATCATATGTTCTTGGTTTTTTCTCTTGCTGATATGATGAATGACATTGAATTTTTACACGTGTTGACCCAGCCTTGTGTCCCGGGGATAAATCCTACTTGTTCATGGTGAATAATATTCTTATGTATTTTGGATCTTATTGGCTAGTATCTAGTTGGAATTTTTGCATCCATGTTCATCATGGATATTGTTCTGTATTCTCCTTTTTGTGGGTCTTTGTCTGGTTTTGAATTAAGGTGATGCTGGCTCATAGAACGAATTTGGAAGTACTATCCATCTCTTTCTATCTTTCCAAACAGCTTTAGTAGGAGAGGTATGGTTTCCTTCTTTAAAACGTTTGATAGATTTCCCCTGGAAGCCATCTGGCCCTGCTGCCTGTACTTTGTGACTTGGGAGGTTTTTGATGACTGCTACAATTTCCTCCTCCTGGTATTGGCCTGTTATGTTTTCTATGTCTTTCCTGTTCCAGATTTGGTAGTTTGTGGCTTTCCAGGAAAGCGTCCATTTCTTCTAGATTCCTAATTTATTTCCGTATAGCTGTTCATAATATGTTTTTAAAAATCGTTTGTATTTCCTTGGTGTTGGTAGTGATCTCTCCTTCTCATTCATGATTTTATTAATTTGAGTCTTGTCTCTCTTCTTAATAAGACTGGCTAATGGTTTATTATGGTATTAATCTTTCAAAGAACCAACTCTTGGTTTTGTTGATCTGTTCACATTTCTTATGGTCTCAGTTTTCCTTGAGGTCTGCTCTAATTTTAATTAAATCTCTTATTCTGTTTGAGTGTAGGATCTACTGCTGTTTTTTTTTCTCTAGCTAGCTTCCTTTATGAGTAAGGTAGCTTTTGTATTTGAGATCTTTCCAGTTTTTGAATGGATGCTTGTATGTGGATGTTTTCCCCCTTAGGACTGCTTTTTGCTGCATGCCAAAGATTTTGAACATTGTATCTTCATTCCAATTAGTTTCCATGAATCCTTTTATTTCTTCCTCAATTTCCTGGTTGAACCTTTCATCTTTTAGCAGGATGGTCCTTAACCTCCACGTGTTTGAGGTCCTTCCAAACTTCTGTTGTGATTTAGTTCTAATTTTAAGGCATTATGGTCTGAGAATATGCAGGGGTGATCTGAATCTTTTGGTATCGGTTTCCGACGTGATTTGTGACCCAGTATGTGGTCTATTCTGGAGAACGTTCCATGTTCCACTGAGAAGATGTGTTTCATTTCAGTTTTGGTAAAGTTCTGTAGATTCTGTGAAATCTATCTGCTCCAGTGTATCATTTAAAGCTCTCGTTTCTTTGGAGATGTTGTGCTTTGAAGACCTCTCGAGGGTAGAAAGACCTAGATTGAAGTCACCAAGTATAAGATAATTATTATCTAAGTATTTCTTCACTTTCGTTATTATTGGTTTAAATATTTGGCGCTCAATATTGGCGGGAATATATATGGGGATTGTTAAGGCCCTCTTGTTGGATAGATCCTTTAAGTATGATTTGTATGTCCGTCTTCATCCTCACTATAGTCTTCAGGGTAAATTTTATGTTTATCTGATATATGGATGGTGCAGCTACCACTGCTTTCTTTCTTTTTTTTTTTTTTCTTTCTACATGCTTTCTTTGAGGACCATTTGAATGTGTAAATTGTTCTCCAACCCATTATTTTCGAGATGGTAAGTCCCCTGTCTAATATGAGTCTCTTGTAGAAAGCAAATAGTTTGGTCCTGATTTTTTATCAGTCTAAACCCTGCGCCTTTGAAGGGTCATTAAACCCATTCACGTTCAAGTTACTATCAACAGATATGAGTTTAGTGTCATCATGACATCTATTCAGTCCTTGTTTTTGGGATTGTCCACTGAACTTCTTCTTAAAGGGGAATTTTAAGAGTCCCCCTTAAAATTTCTTGCAGAGCTGGTTTGGAGGTCACATATTTCTTCAGTTCCTGCCTGTCTGAAAGCTCTTTACTCTCTTTCCATTTTGAATGAGAGCCTGGCTGGATAAATTTCTTGGTTGCGTGTTATTCTCATGGAGGACCCTGAATATATCCAGCCACACTTTCTGGGCTGCCAGGTTGCTGTGGAGAGTTCTGCTCCTCCTCATAAAGTCAGGGATTCTTGTCTCTTGCTGCTTAATGATCTCTCTTTATCTTTGAATTGCAACTTCACTATTAAATCGAGGTGTTGATGGACGGTTTTATTGATTTAAGGGGGGGGTCTCTCTATTTCCTGGATCTGAATGCCTGTTTCCTTCCCAGATTAGAAAGTTTTAGCTAGGATTTGTTCAAATACATATTCTGTCCCTCTGTCCCTTTCGGCGCGCCCTCAGGATCCCCATTAACACAAGGTTTTTTCTTCCTCAGGCTGTCGTTTATTCCCTATTAATCTGTCTTCTGGTCTCTTAATTGTCTGTCTCTTTTTCCTACGTTTTCCTCGTTGCCATCAACTTGCTCTATGTCACTCACTCTACTCGTTCTTCCCACCTCGTTAACCCTCGTCATTAGGAATTCTATTTTGGATTGCATCTCTTCAATTTTTTTTTTTACTCTGCCTGATTGTATCTAATTCTGCAGTCATGAAGTCCTCTTGAGTCTTTATGCTTTTTTCTAGAGCTACCAGTAGCTGTATAATAGTGCTTCTGAATTCGTTTTCTGACATTGAGTTGTAATCCAGATTTGTAACTCTGTGGGAGAGAGGACTGTTTTTTCTTTTGAGGTGAGGTTTTCCTTCTAGTCTTTGCTCAGTGCAGAGTGGCCAAAACAAGTTGTATTGGGGAAAAGGAGAAAGAGAAGACAGAAAAAAAAAAAGAAGAAAAGAAAAAGGAAAAAGGAAGAAAAAGCAAAAAGAATAAAGAGAAGAAAAAAAGAAAAAGGGGGAAAGATGGGGACAAAATCAGAATTTAAAAAAAACATGGGGGAGTATCTTCTGATTCTGTCTACTTAAGTCCCTTGACTTCCCCTGGAAGTTGTCCGTCTAGCTGGTCTTCGGGGGTAGGGGCTGTTGTGTTATTTTCAGTTGCTAGCCCTTGGGGGAGCTCCTCTCCCCCTGCCTGGTGAAGCGTTCAGTGTGTGTTGTATACCCTGTGACGCCCAAAGAGGAACAACCCCAGTGGCAGCACCAGGTCGGAACACCTGTATCAGCCTCCCCAGTAACTCTGGAGCAGTCCGTCTGCAGGGCCTGGAGGCTCTGGGCAGCACTGCTGATCTTCTCAGCTCGACAGGAGCGTCCTTGCTGTCCTGGGCCCTCCAGGCCTCTGCCTTGTCCCGGGGGAGGCCGAATCCTGGGCTGTGTCCCGGCCCTGTGCTCCCCGACCTGCGCTGTGATTTTCCTCCCGCCGGGTAGGCACCTCTCCACGGAGCCGCCATAGCCCCTCTGAGCTGCTCCGGAGCCCGCAGCCCCCTCCACACGAAGCCACTTCCTCTGCCCTAGGAGCCTCCACCTAGCTGTTCCCAGGGACCCGCTGCCCCCTCGCACAGAGCCGCTGCCGGTCTCCCCTCAGAGCTGCTCCTGGGTCAAAAGCATGTGCCCTACAGCCCTTAGGGAGCTCGGGTGCAATCTCCTGGGAGTGCAGGTGTATGTTTGTGTCCATGGAGCCGAGGGTATCCCCGCCTCCTGGGGTCTTGCTCTGATCCCTGCGGGCGTCATTTCCCCCTGGAGAATGGTGGCAGCTCCTTTCTGCTTCTCTGGACAGAGTTCTCCTGCTCGCCCGGGGGCACTCGCCCTGGCCTTAGAAGGGCTCTGTTTGGGCCCCTCCCCCTTGGATGCCTCTTTTGTATCTTTCTTTTTCCTTTCCCCATCTTCCTACCCTTGATAAGAGTGAACTTTTCTCACTGTAGCATTCTATCTGGTCTCCTGTTTAGTCCTCAGGCTGAATTCCTAGATTTTCAGATGATTTGAGTTTATCTAGGTAATTTGGTCAGGACAGGTGACTGGGGACCCTTCTCGTCTCCGCCATCTGCCTCTCTCCTTTATGTTGCTTTTATGTCTTTAGTTGTTTCTTCACTTTGCAGAAGCTTTTCAATTTGATGAAGTCCCAATAGTATTTTTGCTTTTGTTTCCCTCACCTCGAGGCATATCCCTGAAAGAAGATCCAATGGCCAATGTCAAAAATTTGCTGCTATCTTTTCTTCTATGTATGGTTTCAGATCTCACATTTAGAGTCTTTCATCCATTGAATTCATTTTTTATATATATGGTGTAGAAAGTGGACAGTTTCATTCTTCTGCATTTGGCTGCTGCCTGTTTTCCCACACCATTTGTTCTTATCCGGGGGTCAGGGTTATGTTTGTTGAAAGAGACTGTCTTTGTGCATTGGATATTCCTTCCTGCTGTTGTCCATTATGGGTCATAGATACATGTTGTATCTTGGTTTGGCTTTCCATCTGTTCTATTGATCTAAGCGTCTCCTGTTGGGGAACCCTGATGTGATTCAATTTCTTTGCTGGTAACGTCTGGTTCAAATTTCTATTTCTTTCACTCTTTTTCATTTTTGCTATGTTATATATTTCCAGGAATTGATCTATTCTTCCAAGTTCTAGGTTGCTGGAGTGTAGTTTTTCAATCTCTCTTATAATTGTTGTATTTCTCTAATGTTGTTTATTTCTCTTTTCTCATTTGTGATTTTATTTGTCCTTTTCATCTTTTTATCTTTTTTCGTTTTTTAAAGATTTTATTTATGTATTCATGAGAGAGACAGACGAGATGCATAGGTATTGGCACAGGGAAAATGAGGCTCCATGCGGGGAGCCTGATGTTGACTTGATTCCCAGGACCCCGGGAATCATGACCTGAGCCAAGCACATGCTCGACCACTGAGGCAACCATGTGCCTTGCTGATTCAATTCCTTCTCTGCGAGTATGTGTCTATTCACATTTTCTATTTCTTCCTATTTCAGTTTTTTGCTTGTTTGCACATTTCTAGGGATTTCTTTTCTCCATTTCTTTCAGGTCTCCCAGTTTGTTAACATATAATCTTTCATAGTATTCCCGTTGATTGCTTATTTTTCTGGTCTTGATTGTGATCTCTCTTCTCTCTTGTGATTTATTATTTAGGTTTTTTTCTCATTTCTCGTTAATTGGACTGGCTAGGCTTGATCCATTTTATTAATTATTTGAAGAACACTCTTAGTTTCATTTGCATTCTACTGTTTTGGTTTTTTCTGCATGTTTTTTCTTCTCTCATCATTTTATTTTCCCTTCTTCTGTAGGCTTTAGGCTTTGTTTACTATTCCTTTTCCAGCTCCTTTAGGTGTAAGGTTAGGTTGTGTATTAGAGACTTCTTGTTTCTGAGATAGGCCTGTATTGCTATGTACTTCCTCTGTACTGCCTTTGCTCATCCCATGGGTTGGGAGAAACATTTTTCATTTTCTGTTTTAACTTTCCTCTTTAATTCCTGTTGCTTCCATTCCTTCTCTGGTAGGATGTTCATAATCTCCACATATTGAGGTCTGTCCAAATTTTTCTTACTGTCTACCGAGTTTCATAGCATTGTGGTCGACATGTACAGGGTGTATATCAACCTTCTTGTACCTGTTGTACCTGTTGAGGGTGATTTGTGGCGATTATATGATCTGTTCTGAGAATGTCCCATGTGCACTTGAGGAATGTGTATTTTGCTTTAGGAAGAAATATTCAGACATATCTGTTGAGTCCCTGTGGTCCGTGTGTCAAGGCTATGTTCCCCTGTTGATTTTCGCATAGACGATCGTTCCATTGCCTAAGTGGTAGGTGTTAAAATCCCTGTCATTGTATTATTATCAGTGATTTTCCGTATGTTTTATTGGTATTGGTTCCATATTTAGTTACCGCATGTTGCAGCATAAATATTTAGTTGTTTGATCCTTGTGAGGTCTTTAACTATGAAATAATGCCGTTCTTCATCACTTCTTACAGTATTTGTTCTTCTTTTGAGATTAAATATTTTATTTATTTATTTATTCATGAGAGATACACGAAACAGCGAGGGCAGAAACATGGCAGAGGGAGAGAGCTCCCCAAAGGGAGGCCATGTGGACTCGATCCTGATCCCACGAAAACACCTTGAGCCGAAGGCAGATGCTCAACCACTGTAGCCACCAGGTACCCCCAGGGTTTGGTTTCAAATCTAGTTTCTCTAATATAAGTATTAGTCTCCAGCTTTCTTTACATAACCATTAGCGTGATAGATATTTGTCCATCCCCTTCCATCCCTGCCTTTCAATCTCTGTTGCTATAGGTCTAAGGTGAGCATCTATTAGGCAGCATACGATGGACCTTGTTTTTTTAATAACAATTTTATTTTTGAGAGTATGAGAAGAGAGAACAGAGACAGAGACAGAGACAGAGGCAGAAAATTAGGCCAAGAAGAAGCAGGCTCCCCACCGGACCCAATATGGGACTCGATCCCAGACCTAAATCACACCTGAGTCAAAGGCAGAGACTTAACCCCTGAGCCACCAGGCATCATCCCGATCCTTTATTTTTTTTTTCGGATCCTGTTTTTAAGCACTCTGATACCTATATCTTTGATTGGAGCATTTAGTAATTAGCATTCAAAGTGCTTATTCAAAGATATGACTTTGTGCTTTGTTTACCTGTAGAGTTGGTGTTTTCTGGTGACGTTCTCTGGTCCTTCTCAGTCTGGTTGCTTTGTCTTTTTTTTTCCCCACTAGAATTGTCCCTCTAAAATTCCTTAGTGGACTGGTTTAGCAGTTATGACTCCTTTATACTTTGCCTGTCTGGGAAACTTTCCTTCTATCCTGAATGACACCCTTGCTGAAGAAAAAATTCATACAATTGGACTCCAATAAAAAGAAATTTAAAAACAGAAAATAAATTTTTTGCTATTAGATTGAGGAAAAGGCATTTAGGAGGAACAAAAGCTGAAGGGAGAGGAAGATTTCACCAACTGTAGCCTCACAGGGACTTGGTGTCCTTTCCTAGGAGCCCCCCTACCTCCGTACGATGCTTCCTGCCCCTCTGCATCCTTTTTTGAACACAGCAGGCACATCTCCATGCCTCCAGCACCTCTGCAGTCATGGTTTATAGTGTCTTCCAGGTATCCTTTTGGGACCACAGCGTCGTGATGAAACCATCCAGCTGCTGTTTGACAACATTGGGGGGATTCTGACTTTTGTTTGGTTGTGGGGTGTGTGTGTCTACACCATGAAGCTATCATTGCAGCTTTTCAGATCCTCTGTCTGGGTAGCCCAAACGCCGAAATGGTTGGTAAACATCATTTCCGTGCTGATGTCTGGGTGGCTAGCGGGGTTTCCTGGCGAGACCCGCGACTCGCTCCTGTAGTGATTTCAGCTGGAGGGTCAGCTGAGGTGTAGGTCTGGCTTGGCCACATTCCATGTCCGGCAGTGGATCTTGCCGAGGTCCGGCTGCTTCTGTGTTCTCCCCGATGCCTCTCCAGCAGGGAGTCAAGACCTCGGGGCCACCCTGGCGGGGGAGCTCCTGAGATCTGGATGCCCAAGGCGGGGGCGCTGAGGCTGCATCGTGTGTGTCGGGGTGGGTTCCTCTCCCTGTGCTCTGGCTTTTCAGGCCGAGCCCCATGCTCACCCAGCCCCTACTCCCTATGGGTGAGGAGGGTGTCCTCCACACGCTGGTGTGATAGATTCCAGCACCACAAGGTTCACGCTGAGTCCACCTGGCAGCTTCCCCAGATGCATGAGCTGCAATTTGGGACCCAGAATTTAACAAATTCCCGTAGCCCTGACAAGCAAGCGGACTGATTCCATTTTGTGCTACAACAACCCACAACCTCCCTATACCTTCAATGACCACTTATGGCTTAAGGCGCTGCCCCACCCATCAGCTGCTGGGCACACCCTAACGAAATCGGCTCATAACAATGTAACCCGCTTTGTGTCCCCCAAACCTGCGCACCGATTCTGACCAAAGTAATAGGCGCCTCAAGTGGATACTATAGTGTAAGGTGTAATTCAATCAGCCACCGCCTGTTTACCGACAGGACTGCAAATTTCTGCATTCCCATGGTCCACTACCCTATAATCTGCTATGCCTCTTAGTCTCGGGGTCCCAGTCCTGCTCCGCTGGGTCGGGTGAACTTGGACCCAAGCTCCCCTTGTAGAGAAACCCTCGGGAGTTTTGCTTCGGTGTCGGCTCCTTGGTTTCTCATATCGTAGTCTTGGGGCACAACACAAGGGCCTGCTGTCCTGACATCCCTTCCAGGGTCACGCTGAGCGCCCCACAGGCCCTCGTGCCCCAGCACACTGCCATGGCGATGCGGGAGTAGTCGTGCCCTGGAACCCGGGCCAGCCCCGGCCTCCTGGACAGAGAGAGCACAGACCTCACAGGTCGCTTGAACAGACCTGGTGACCTGAGGTTCTCTGCTGTCACTCTGTCCTAGCCCTTCTGGCCCGCGGGGCACAGCATGAGTCCCAGTATAGTCTGTGGGGTCCTGACCCTGGCGTCTGGCCACCCCTGGAAGGTCACGGGGGATGTCAGCTGTGTATGCCTTGGCGGTGTCACCTGCAGGGGCTGTTTGGGGCCTGGTGATGCCCCCCCTCCTCTCTGTGGGTCTCTCCCACCCCTTCACAGAGTTTCGGGAGACCACGAAAAGGGCTGGCTGTGCATTTTTACAACCACTACCTTTATTGATTTTACAGTAAACGTGCTCAGAGCCGTGGGTGTGCGCCTTCACCTGGGTAGGGAGACGTTTCAATCCTTTACGGGAGGACAAGAATCACGTGTGTTGGGCGTTGAGTGCTGGAGTTCCCCACATGGGAGCCTGTGTGGACTCTGGGTGGGGGCGTGTGTCCTGAGGTTTCAGCCTGAGAGACGGTTCTGAGGACAGCAGAGCTGAACTGGACCTGCAGCTCATGGGCTCCTGCGCTGGGTTCCCGCAGGGCAAATGGACTCTGGCCTCGGGCCTCCTGGGACCCGAGTATCTGGAGGAGCTTGCCTCCTGGTGTGGGTGTGGGTGTGGGTGGGCCCACCGGCCTACCCCTACTCTCCCCACCCTGGGGTGTACCGGGATCCTCAGGGCTGCCCTAGGTCTGCGACTGGAGTGGGGGCTGGGTGTTGGTCACGCCCCGCCCGGAGCCCACATAAAGACTGTGTTCAGCCCCGCATGCGCCACGTGGCAGGCCTGAGAATCCGGCCTGCCCACGGGCCTGCGCGAGGGCTTCGAAACTTACATGTGCCTCTTTTGGCCCTGGGGTTGACCCAATATCCAGGTCGCAGACCTAGGCAGCCCTGATGATCCGGTCCACCCCAGTTTTGGGGATAGTAGGGTAGGCCGGTGGCCCCACCCACACCACACCCACACCAGGATGCAAGCTCCTCCATATACTCGGTCCCAGAGGGCCGATGCCAGATTCCATTTGCCCTGCGGGAACCCAGCGCAGGAGCCCATGAGCTGCAGTCCAGTTCAGCTCTGCGGTCCCAGAACCGTCTCTCAGGCGAAACCTCAGAACACCGCCCCCACCCTAGTTCCACACAGGCTCCCATGTTGGGCACTCCACATAACGCCCAACACCGTGATTCTTGTCCTCCCGTAAAGGATTGAAACTTCTCCCTACCCAGGTGAAGGCGCACACCCACGGCTCTGAGCACGTTTACTGTGAAAGTCAATAAAGTTGTAGTGGTGTAAAAATGCACAGCCAGCCCTTTTCTGTGTCTCCCAGAACTACTGTGGCAAGGGGTGTTGGAAGACCCACAAGAGGAGGATGGGGCACACCCAGGCCCCAACAGCCCCTGCAGGGACACCGGCAAGCATACAACCCCCCCAGCTGACATCCCCACTTGCTTCCAGGGGTGGCCAGACGCCAGGGTCAGGACCCCACAGACTATACTGGACTCATGCTGTGCCCCGCGGCAGACTGGGCTAGACAGAGTGGGACACCAGAGAACCCTCAGTCACAGGGTCTGTTAAAGCGACCTGTGAGGTCTTGTGCTCTCTCTGTCGGGGCCGGGGCTGGCCGGTTCCCCCGGGCCCGTACCTACCCTCCCCGCATCGCCATGGCAGTGTGCCTGGGGAACAGAGGCTGTGGGGCGCTCAGCGTGACCTGGAAGGGATGTCAGGAACAGCAGCCCGTGTGTTTGTGGCCAAGACTACGAATCTTAGAACCACCAAGGAGCCGACACCGCAGCAAACTCCGAGGGTTTCTCTACAGGTGGAGCTTGGTCCCAAGTTCACCCGACACAAGCGGTAGCGGGCTTGGACCCCGAGACCTAAGAGGCATAGTCGATTTATAGGGTCAGTGCCATGGGAATATTCAGAAATTTCAGTCATGTCGGTCAACAGGCCGGTGGCTGATTGAATTACCCACTTACCTATGTATCCTCTTGAGCTGGCCTATTACGTTTGGTCAGAATCGGTGGCAGTTTTGGGGGACACAAAGCAGGGTTACATTTGTTGAGCCGCTTTTCCGATTAGTGTGTGCCCAGCAGTGAAACTGTGGTGGGGCAGCGCCTTAGCCATAAGCTTGGTCATTTGAAGGTCATAGGGGAGGTTGGGGTGTAGCACAAAATGGAATCAGTCCTGCTCTGCTTGTCCAGGGCTACTGGAATTTTTTTTTCCTTGGTCCCAAACTTGCAGCTCATGCTGTGCGGGGGTAATCGGGGGCGTGTCGCCAGGGGGGTGGGACTCAGCGTGCACACCTTGTGGTGCTGGATCTATCACACCAGCGTGTGGAGGACACCCTCCTCACCCTAGTGAGTAGGGGCTGGGTGAGCATGGGGCTCGGCCTGAAAGCCAGGCAGCACAGGGGACTGAGGAACCCCACCCCGACCACACAGATGCAGCCTCAGCGCTCCCCGCCTTGGGCACCCAGATCCTCAGGAGCTCCCGCCAGGGTGGCCCCGAGGTCTGACTCCCTGCTGGAGAGGCATCGGGGAGAACAGAAGCAGCCGGACCTCGGCAAGACCCACTGCCGGACATGGGAATGTGGCCAAGCCAGACCTACCACCTCAGCTGACCCTCCAGCTGAAATTCACTACAGGAGCGAGCTGCGGGTCAGCCAGGAAACCCCGCTAGCCACCCAGCATCAGCACGAGAAATGATGTTGTACCAGCCATTTCGGCATTTGGGCTACCCAGACAGAGGATCTGAAAGCTGCACATGATAGCTTCATGTGATAGACACACACACCCCACAACCAACAAAAGTCAGAATCCCCCCAATGTTGTCAAACAGCAGCTGGATGGTTTCATACACGACGCTGTGGTCCCCAATAGGATACCTGGAAGACACTATAAACCATGACTGCAGAGGTGCTGGAGGCATGGAGATGTGCCTGCTGTGTTCCAAAAAGGAATGCAGAGGGGCAGGAAGCATCCTACGGAGGGAGGGGGGCTCCTAGGAAAGGACACCAAGTCCCTGTGAAGGCTACAGTTGGTGAAATCTTTCCTCTTCCCTTTCAGCTTCTGTTTTCCTCCTAAATGCCATTTTCCTCAATCATAATAGCAAAAATTTATTTTATGTTTTTAAATTTCTTTTTATTGGAGTCCAATTTGTATGAATTCTTTCTTCAGCAAGGGTGTCATTCAGGATAGAAGGAAAGATTTTCCCAGACAGGCAAAGTATAAAGGAGTACATGAACTGCTAAACCAGTCCACTAAGGAATTTTAAGAGGGACAATTCTAGTGGGGGAAAAAAAGAGACAAAAGCAACAAAGACTAGAAAGGACCAGAGAACGTCACCAGAAACACCAACTCTACAGGTAAAACAAAGGCACAAAGTTCATATCTTTGAATAAGCACTTTGAATGCTAATACTAAATGCTCCAATCAAAAGATATAGGGTATCAGAGTGGCTTAAAAAACAGGATCCGAAAAAAAAAAAAAAAAAGGATCCGGGATGCCTGGGTGGCTCAGGGGTTAAGTCTCTGCCTTTGACTCAGGGTGTGATTCTAGAGTCTGGGATCGAGTCCCATATTGGGGTCCCGGTGGGGAGCCTGCTTCTCTCTTGGCCTAATTTTCTGCCTCTGTCTCTGTCTCTGTCTCTGTCTCTCTCTCTCTCATGCTCTCAAAAATAAAATTGTTATTAAAAAAAACAAGGTCCATCGGTATACTGCCTAATAGATGCTCACCTTAGACCTATAGACAACAGCAGATTGAAAGGCAGGGGATGGAAAATCATCTATCACGCTAATGGTTATGTAAAGAAAGCTGGAGACTAATACTTATATTAGAGAAACTAGATTTGAAACCAAACCCTGGGGGTCACCTGGTGGCTCAGTGGTTGAGCATCTGCCTTCGGCTCAAGGTGTTTTCGTGGGATCCCAGGATCGAGTCCCACATTGGCCTCCCTTTGGGGAGCCTCTCTCCCTCTGCCTATGTTTCTGCCTCTGCTTTTCTGTGTATCTCTCATGAATAAATAAATAAATAAAATATTTAATCTCAAAAAGAAAGAACAAATACTGTAAGAAGTGATGAAGAACGGCATTATTTCATAGTTAAAAAGACTCTCCATCAGGATCAAACAACTAAATATTTATGCTGCCAACATGCGAGTACCTAAATATGGAACCCAATTACCAATAAACATACAGGAACTCACTGATAATAATACAATGACAGGGGATTTTAACACCTACCCACTTATGGCAATGGACCGATCGTCTATGCAGAAAATCAACAGGGGAACAGTAGCCTTGACACACTGGACCACAGGGACTCCACAGATATAGTCTGAATATTTCTTCCTAAAGCAAAATACACATTCCTTTCAAGTGCACATGGGACATTCTCAGAACAGATCATATCATCGCCACAAATCAGCCCTCAACAGGTACAACAGGTACAAGAAGGTTGATATCACACCCTGTACATTGTCGACCACAATGCTATGAAACTCGAGTCGACAGTAAGAAAAAATTTGGACAGACCTAAAATATGTGGAGATTATGAACATCCTACCAGAGAAGGAATGGAGCAACCAGGAAATTAAAGAGGAAAGTTAAAACAAATGAAAATGAAAACATGTTTCTCCAAACCACTGGGATGCAGCAAAGGCAGTCCAGAGGGAAGTACATAGCAATACAGGCCTATCTCAGGAAACAAGAAGTCTCTAATACACAACCTAACCTTACACCTAAAGGAGCTGGAAAAGGAATAGTAAACAAAGCCTAAAGCCTACAGAAGAAGGGAAAAAATAAAGATGAGAGAAGAAATAAACAATGCAGAAAAAAACAAAACAGTAGAATGCAATAATGAAACTAAGAGCTGGTTCTTCAAATAATTAATAAAATGGATCAAGCCCTAGCCAGCCAAATTAACGAGAAATGAGAAAAAACCTAAATAAATAAAATCACAAGAGAGAAGAGAGATCACAATCAAGACCAGAAAAATAAGACAATCATACGGGAATACTATGAAAGATTATATGTTAACAAACTGGGAGACCTGAAAGAAATGGAGAAATCCCTAGAAATGTGCAAACAAGCAAAACTGAAATAGGAAGAAATAGAAAATGTGAATAGACACATAACTAGCAGAAGGAATTGAATCAGCAAGGCACCTGGTTGCCTCAGTGGTCGAGCATGTGCTTTGGCTCAGGTCATGATCCCGGGGTCCTGGGGAATCAAGTCACACATCAGGCTCCCCGCATGGAGCCTCATTTTCCCTGTGCCAATACCTATGCATCTCTGTCTCTCTCATGAATACATAAATAAAATCTTTAAAAACGAAAAAAGATAAAAAGATGAGAAAGGACCCAAATAAAATCACAAATGAGAAAAGAGAAATAACAACATTAGAGAAATACAAACAATTATAAGAGAATATGATGAAAAACTACACTCCAGCAACCTAGAACTTGGAAGAAATAGATCAATTCCTGGAAATATATAACATAGCAAAAATGAAAAATGAAGAAATAAGAAATTTGAACAGACAGTTACCAGCAAAGAAATTGAATCAGCAATCAGGGTTCCCCAACAGGAGACGCTTAGATCAATAGAACAGAATGGAAAGCCAAACCAAGATACAAACATGTATCTATGACCCATAATGGACAACAAGGCAGGAAGGAATATCCAATGGCACAAAGACAGTCTCTTCAACAAACACTAACCCTGACCCCCGGATAAGAACAAATGGTGTTGGGAAAACCAGGCAGCCAAATGCAGAAGAATGAAACTGGTCCACTTTCTTACACCATATATATAAAAAATGAATTCAAAATGGATGAAAGACCTAAATGTGAGATCTGAAACCATACATAGAAGAAAAGATAGGCAGCAACGTTTTTGACATTGGCCATTGGATCTTCTTTCAGGATATGCCTCTGAGGTGAGGGAAACAAAAGCAAAAATACTATTGGGACTTCATCAAATTGAAAAGCTTCTGCAAAGTGAAGGAAACAACTAAAGCTAAAAAGCAACATACAGGAGGAGAGGCAAGATGGCGGAAGAGAAGGGTCCCCAAGTCACCTGTCCTGACCAAATTACCTAGATAAACTTCAAATCATCCTGAAAATCTAGGAATTCAGCCTGAGACTTAAACAGAGACCAGATAGAATGCTACAGTGAGAAAAGTTCACACTTCTATCAAGGTAGGAAGATGGGGAAAAAGAAAGATACAAAAGGCATCCAAGGGGGAGGGGCCACACAGAGCCCTTCTAAGGCCAGGGCGAGTGCCCCCCGGGCAGGAGAACTCTGTCCCAGAGAAGCAGGAGCTGCACCATTCTTCCAGGGGGAAATGACGCCCGCAGGGATTCAGAGCAAGACCCCAGGAGGGCGGGGATACCCTCGGGCTCCATGGGACACAAACATACACCTGCACTCCCAGGAGATTGCACCGAGCTCCCTAAGGGCTGTAGGGCACATGCATTGACCCAGGAGCAGCTCTGAGGGGATCCGGCAGCGGCTCTGTGCGGAGGGGGCAGCGGGTCCCTGGGAACAGCTAGGTGGAGGCTCCTAGGGCAGAGGAAGTGGCTTCGTGTGGAGGGGGCTGCGGGGCTCCAGGAGCAGCTCAGAGGGGCTATGGCGGCTCCGTGGAGAGGTGCCTACCCGGCCGGGAGGAAAATCCAACAGCGCAGGTCGGGGAGCACAGGGCCGGGACACAGCCCAGGATTCGGCCTCCCCCGGGACAGACAGAGGCCTGGAGGGCCCAGGACAGCAAGGACGCTCCTGCTCAGAGCTGAGAAGATCAGCAGTGCTGCCCCAGAGCCTCCAGGCCCTGCAGACGGACTGCTCCAGAGTTACTGGGGAGGCTGAATACAGGTGTTCCGACCTGGCTGCTGCCACTGGGGTTGTTCCTCTTTGGGCGTCACAGGGTATACAACCCACACTGAACGCTTCACCAGGCAGGGGGAGAGGAGCTCTCCCAAGGGCTAGCACCTGAAAATCAACACAACAGGCCCCTACCCCCAGAAGACCAGCTAGACGGACAACTTCCAGGGGAAGTCAAGGGACTTAAAGTAGACAGAATCAGAAGATACTCCCCCATGTTTTTTTTAAATTTCTGATTGCTTCCCCCATCCTTTCCCCCCCTTTTTCTTTTTCTTTCTCCTTTTATTCTCTTTTTTGCTTTTTTCTTCCTTTTTCCTTTTTTCTTTTTCTCTTCTCTTTTTTTCTTTCTCTCTTCTCTTTTCTCCTTTTCCCAATACAACTTGTTTTTGGCCACTCTGCACTGAGCAAAATGACTAGAAGGAAAACCTCACCTCAAAAGAAAAAACAGTCCTCTCTCCCACAGAGTTACAAATCTGGATTACAACTCAATGTCAGAAAACGAATTCAGAAGCACTATTATACAGCTACTGGTAGCTCTAGAAAAAAGCATAAAGGACTCAAGAGACTTCATGACTGCAGAATTTAGATACAATCAGGCAGAAAGTAAAAAAAAAATTGAATGAGATGCAATCCAAACTAGAATTCCTAATGACGAGGGTTAACGAGGTGGAAGAACGAGTGAGTGACATAGAAGACAAGTTGATGGCAACGAGGAAAACTGAGGAAAAAAGAGACAGACAATTAAGAGACCAGGAAGACAGATTAAGGGAAATAAACGACAGCCTGAGGAAGAAAAACCTATGTGTAATTGGGGATCCTGAGGGCGCCGAAAGGGACAGAGGGACAGAATATGTATTTGAACAAATCCTAGCTGAAAACTTTCCTAATCTGGGAAGGGAAACAGGCATTCAGATCCAGGAAATAGAGAGATCCCCCCCCTTAAATCAATAAAAACCGTCCAACACCTCGATTTAATAGTGAAGCTTGCAAATTCCAAAGATAAAGAGAAGATCCTTAAAGCAGCAAGAGACAAGAAATCCCTGACCTTTATGAGGAGGAGCAGAACTCTCCACAGCAACCTGGCAGCCCAGAAAGTGCTGGCTGGATATATTCAGGGTCCTCCATGAGAATAACACGCAACCAAGAATACTTTATCCAGCCAGGCTCTCATTCAAAATGGAAGGAGAGATAAAGAGCTTTCAAGACAGGCAGGAACTGAAAGAATATGTGACCTCCAAACCAGCTCTGCAAGAAATTTTAAGGGGGACTCTTAAAATTCCCCTTTAAGAAGAAGTTCAGTGGAACAATCCACAAAAACAAGGACTGAATAGATGTCATGATGACACTAAACTCATATCTGTTGATAGTAACTCTGAACGTGAATGGGTTTAATGACCCCTTCAAAGGCGCAGGGTTTCAGACTGGATAAAAAATCAGGACCCAAATATTTGCTTTCTACAAGAGACTCATATTAGACAGGAGGACATCTACAATCTGAAAATAATGGGTTGGAGAACAATTTACCATTCAAATGGTCCTCAAAAGAAAGCAGTGAAAAAAAAAAAAAAGAAAGAAAGCAGTGGTAGCCATCCATATATCAGATAAACTAAAATTTACCCTGAAGACTATAGTGAGAGATGAAGACGGACACTAAATCATACTTAAAGGATCTATCCAACAAGAGGGCTTAACAATCCTCAATATATATTCCCCGAATATTGGAGCTGCCAAATATTTAAACCAATTAATAACGAAAGTGAAGAAATACTTAGATAATAATTATCTTATACTTGGTGACTTCAATCTAGGTCTTTCTACCCTCGAGAGGTCTTCAAAGCACAACATCTCCAAAGAAACGAGAGCTTTAAATGATACACTGGAGCAGATAGATTTCACAGATATCTACAGAACTTTACATCCAAACTGAACTGAATACACATTCTTCTCAAGTGCACATGGAACGTTCTCCAGAATAGACCACATACTGGGTCACAAATCACGTCGGAACCGATACCAAAAGATTCAGATCATCCCCTGCATATTCTCAGACCATAATGCCTTAAAATTAGAACTAAATCACAACAAGAAGTTTGGAAGGACCTCAAACACGTGGAGGTTAAGGACCATCCTGCTAAAAGATGAAAGGTTCAACCAGGAAATTGAGGAAGAATTAAAAGGATTCATGGAAACTAATTGGAATGAAGATACAAATGTTCAAAATCTTTGGCATGCAGCAAAAGCAGTCCTAAGGGGGAAATACATCACAATACAAGCATCCATTCAAAAACTGGAAAGATCTCAAATACAAAAGCTAACCTTACTCATAAAGGAGCTAGAGAAAAAAACAGCAGCTAGATCCTACACTCAAACAGAATAAGAGATTTAATTAAAATTAGAGCAGACCTCAAGGAAACTGAGACCATAAGAAATGTGGAACAGATCAACAAAACCAAGAGTTGGTTCTTTGAAAGAATTAATACCATACATAAACCATTAGCCAGTCTTATTAAGAAGAGAGACAAGACTCAAATTAATAAAATCATGAATGAGAAAGGAGAGATCACTACCAACACCAAGGAAATACAAACGATTTTTAAAACATATTATGAACAGCTATACGGAAATAAATTAGGCAATCTAGAAGAAATGGACGCTTTCCTGGAAAGCCACAAACTACCAAATCTGGAACAGGAAGACATAGAAAACCTAAACAGGCCAATAACCAGGGAGGAAATTGTAGCAGTCATCAAAAACCTCCCAAGTCACAAAAGTCCAGGGCCAGATGGCTTCCCAGGGGAAATCTATCAAACGTTTAAAGAAGAAACCATACCTCTCCTACTAAAGCTGTTTGGAAAGATAGAAAGAGATGGAGTACTTCCAAATTCGTTCTATGAAGCCAGCATCACCTTAATTCCAAAACCAGACAAAGACCCCACCAAAAAGGAGAATACAGAACAATATCCATGATGAACATGGATGCAAAAATTCTCAACTAGATACTAGCCAATAAGATCCAAAAATACATTAAGAATATTATTCACCATGACCAAGTAGGATTTATCCCCGGGACACAAGGCTGGTTCAACACGTGTAAAAATTCAATGTCATTCATCATATCAGCAAGAGAAAAACCAAGAACCATATGATCCTCTCATTAGATGCAGAGAAAGCATTTGACAAAATAGAGCATCCATTCCTGATGAAAACTCTTCAGAGCGTAGGGATAGAGGGAACATTCCTCGACATCTTAAAAGCCATCTACGAAAAGCTCACAGCAAAATTCCCCTTTAAAAAGAAATTCAGTGGAACAATCCACAAAAACAAGGATTGAATAGGTATCATGATGAAACTAAACTCATATCTGTTGATAGTAACTCTGAACGTGAACGGGCTTAATAACCCCCTCAAAGGCGCAGGGTTTCAGACTGGATAAAAAAGCAGGACCCAACTATTTCCTGGCTACAAGAGACTCATATTAGACAGAAGGACACCTACAATCTGAAAATAATGGGTTGGAGAACCATTTACCATTCAAATGGTCCTCAAAAGAAAGCAGGGGTAGGATCCTTATATCAGATAAACTAAAATTTACCCCGAACTATAGTGAGAGATGAAGACGGACATTAAATCATACTTAAAGGAGCTATCCAACAGGAGGACTTAACAATCCTCAATATATACTCCCCGATTATCGGAGCTACCAAATATTTAAACCAATTAATACCGAAAGTGAAGAAATACTGGTGACATCAATCTAGGTCTTTCTACCCTCGATAAGTCTTCCAAGCACAACATCTCCAAAGAAACGAGAGCTTTAAATGATACACTGGACCAGATAGATTTCACAGATATCTACAGAACTTTATATCTAAACTGAACTGAACTGAATAAACATTCATCTCAAGTGCACATGGAATTTCTCCAGAATAGACCACATAATGGGTCACAAATCGGGTCTGAACCGATACCAAAAGATTCAGATCGTCCCCTGCATATTCTCACACCATAATGCCTTGAAAGTAGAACTAAATCACAACAAGAAGTTTGGAAGGACTTCAAACACCTGGAGGTTAAGGACCATCCTGCTAAAAGATGAAACGGTCAACCAGGAAATTGAGGAAGAATTAAAAAGATTCAAGGAAACCAATTGGAATGAAGATAAAAACGTTCAAAATCTTTTGCATGCAGCAAAAGCAATCCTAAGGGGGAAATACATCACAATACAAGCATCCATTCAAAAACTGGAAAGATCTCAAATACAAAAGCTAACCTTACTCATAAAGGAGCTAGAGAAAAAAACAGCAGCTAGATCCTACGCTCAAGAGAATAAGAGATTTAATTAAAATTTGAGCAGACCTCAAGGAAATTGAGACCACAAGAAATGTGGAACAGAGAAACAAAACCAGGAGTTGGTTCTTTGGAAGAATTAATAACATACATAAACCATTAGCCTGTCTTATTAAAAAGAAGAGAGAGAAAACTCAAATTAATAAAATCATGAGTGAAAAAAAATAAAATCATGAATGAGAAAGGAGAGATCATTACCAACACCCAGGAAATACAAACGATTTTAAAAACATATTATGAACAGCTATATGGAAATAAATTAGGCAATCTAGAAGAAATGGACGCATTCCTGGAAAGCCACAAACTACCAAAACTGGAACAGGAAGACATAGAAAACCTAAACAGGCCAATACCCAGGGAGGAAATTGAAGCAGTCATCAAAAACCTCCCGAGTCACAAAAGACCAGGGCCAGATGGCTTCCCAGGGGAAATCTATCAAACGTTTAAAGAAGAAAACATACCTATCCTACTAAAGCTGTTTGGAAAGATAGAAAGAGATGGAGTACTTCCAAATTCGTTCTATGAAGCCAGCATCACCTTAATTCCAAAACCAGACAAAGACCCCACCAAAAAGGAGAATACAGAACAATATCCCTGATGAACATGGATGCAAAAATTCTCAACAAGATAAAGCCAATAGGATCCAACAATACATTAAGAATATTATTCACCATGACGAAGTAGGATTTATCCCCGGGACACAAGGCTGGTTCAACACTCGTAAAACAATCAATGTGATTCATCATATTAGCAAGAGAAAAAACAAGAACCAAATGATCCTCTCATTAGATGCAGAGAAAGCATTTGACAAAATAGAGCATCCATTCCTGATCAAAACACTTCAGAGGGTAGAGATAGAGGGAACAATCCTCGACATCTTAAAAGCCATCTATGAAAAGCCCACAGCAAATATCATTCTCAATGGGGCAGCACTGGGAGCCTTTCCCCTAAGATCAGGAACAAGACAGGGGTGTCCACTCTCACCACTGCTATTCAACATAGTATTGGAAGTCCTAGCCTCAGCAATCAGACAACAAAAAGACTTTAAAGGCATTCAAATTGTCAAAGAAGAAGTCAAACTCTCCCTCTGCGCCAATGACATGATACTCTACCTAGAAAACCCAAAACCCTCCCCGTGAAGATTGCTAGAACTCATACAGCAATTTGGTAGCGTGGCAGGATACAAAATCAATGCCCAGAAATCAATGGCATTTCTATACACTAACAATGAGACTGAAGAAAGAGAAATTAAGGAGTCAATCTCATTTACAATTGCACCCAAAAGCATAAGATACCTAGGAATAAACCTAACCAAGGAGATAAATGATCTATACCTAAAAACTATAGAAAATTTCTGAAAGAAATTGAGGAAGACACAAATAGATGGAAAAATATTCCATGCTCATGGATTGGCAGAATTAATATTGTGAAAATGTCAATGTTACCCAGGCAATGTACACGTTTAATGCAATCCCTATCAAAGTACCATGGACTTTCTTCAGAGAGTTAGAACAAACTATTTTAAGATTTGTGTGGAATCAGAAAAGACCCCGAAAAGCCAGGGGAAGTTTATTTTATTTTATTTTTAATTTTTATTTATTTATGATAGTCACACAGAGAGAGAGGGAGAGCAAAGACACAGGCAGAGAGAGAAGCAGGCTCCATGCACAGGGAGCCCTATGTGGGACTCGAACCCGGGTCTCCAGGATGGCACCCTGAGCCAAAGGCAGGCGGCAAACCGCTGCGCAACCGAGGGATCCCAAACCAGGGGAATTTTTAAAAGAAAACCATATCTGGGGGCATCACATGCCAGATTTCAGGTTGTACTACAAAGCTGTGGTCATCAAGACAGTGTGGTACTGACACAAAAACAGACACATAGATAATGGAACAGAATAGAGAACCCAGAAGTGGACCCTGAACTTTATGGTCAAGAAATATTCAATAAAGGAGGAAACACTATCCATTGGAAGAAATACAGTCTCTTCAATAGATGGTGCTGGGAAAATTGGACATCCACCTTCAGAAGAATGAAACTAGACCACTCTCTTTCACCATAAACAAAGATAAACTCAAAATGGATGAAAGATCTAAATGTGAGACAAGAGTCCTTCAAAATCATAGAGGAGAACACAGGCAACACCCGTTTTAAACTTGGCCACAGCAACTTCTTGCAAGGTACATCCATGAAGGCAAAAGAAACAAAAGCAAAAATGAACTATTGTGACTACATCAAGATAAGAAGATTTTGCACAGCAAAGAATACAGTCAACAAAACTAAAAGACAACCTACAGCATGGGAGAAGATATATGCAAAAGACGTTTTAGATAAAGGGCTAGTTTCCAAGATCTATAAAGAACTTCTTAAAATCAACACCAAAGAGACAAACAATCCAATCATGAAATGGGCAAAAGACATGAAGAGAAATCTCACAGAGGAGGACATTGACATGGCCAACATGCACATGAAAACATGGTCTGCATCACTTGCCCTTAGGGATATACAAATGAAAACCACAATGAGATACCACCTCACACCAGTGAGAATGGGGAAAATGAACAAGGCAGGAAACCACAAATGTTGGAGAGGATGCGGAGAAAAGGGAAGACTCTTACACTGCTGGTGGGAATGGGAACTGGTGCAGTCACTCTGGAAAACTGTGTGGAGGTTCCTCAAAGAGTTAATAATAGACCTGCATGACGACTCAGCAATTGCACTGTTGGGGATTCACCCCAAAGATTCAGATGCAATGAAACGCCGGGACACCTGCACGCTGATGTTTATAGCAGAATGTCCACAATAGCCAACTGTGGCAGGAGCCTCGGTGTCCATCAAAAAATTAATGGATAAAGAAGATGTGACTTTTGTATACAATGGAATATTACTGAGACATTAGAAACGACAAATGCACAACATTTGCTTCAACGTGAATGGAACTGGAGGGTATTATGCTGAGTGAAGTAAGTCAATCAGAGAAGGACAAACAGTGTATGTTCTCATTCCTTTGGAGAATATAAATAATACTGAAAGGGAATATAAGGGAATGGAGAAGAAACGTTTGGGAAATATCAGAAAAGGAGAGAGATCATAAAGAATCCTAACTCTGGGAAAAGAACTAGGGTTGCTGGAAGGGGAGGAGGGAGGGGGGTGGGGTGAATGGGTGACGGGCACTGAGGGGAACATTTGACAGGATGAGCACTGCGTGTTATTCTGTATGTTGGTCAATTGAACACCAATAAAAAATAAATTTATTTTTTAAAAAAGATCAAACAACTACATATTTATGCTGCCAACATGGGAGTACCGAAATATAGAAACCAATTAACAACAAACGTACAGGAACACACTGATAATAATACAATGACAGGGGATTTTAACACCCATTTATGGCAATGGACCGATCGTCTATGCAGATAATCAACAGGGGAACAATAGCCTTGACACACTGGACCACAGGGACTCAACAGATAGAGTCTGAACATTTCTTCCGAAAGCAGAATACACATCCTTTCAAGTGCACATGGGAAACTCTCCAGAGTAGATTATATCATGGACCACATATCAGCCCTCAACAGGTACAACAGGTACAAGAAGGATGGTATCACACCAGTACATTTTCGGACCATGAGGCTATGAAACTCAAAGTACAGTAAGAAAAAATTTGGACAATCCAAAAATTCATGGAGATTATGATCATCCTACTAGAGAAGGAATGGAGCAACCAGGAAATTAAAGAGGAAATTTAAAACAAATGAAAATGAAAACATGTTTCTCCAAACCTCTGGGATGTAGCAAAGGCAGTCCAAAGGGGGAAATACATAGCAATACAGGCTTACCTCAGGAAACAAGAAGTCTGGGATCCCTGGGTGACGCAGCAGTTTAGCGCCTGCCTTTGGCTCAGGGCGCAATCCTGGATACCCGGGATTGAATCCCACATCGGGCTCTCGGTGCATGGAGCCTGCTTCTCCCTCTGCCTATGTCTCTGCCTCTCTCTCTCTGTGTGACTATCATAAATAAATAAAAAGTAAATAAAGTGTTTTTTTACAAGAAGGAAACAAGAAGTCTCTAATACACAACCTAACCCTACAGCTAAAGGAGCTGGAAAAGGAATAGCAAACAAAGCCTAAAGCCTACAGAAGATGGGAAAAAATAAAGATGAGAGCAGAAATAAACAATACAGAAATAAAAAAAAAACAGTAGAATGGAATAACAAAACTAAGAGCTGGTTCTTCAGAATAATTAATAAAATGGATCAAGCCCTAGCCAGCCTTATCAACGAGAAAAGAGAAAAGACCTAAATAAATAAAATCACAAATGAGAGAAGAGAGATCACAATCAACACCAGAAAAATAAGTCAGTTATAAGGGAAAACTATGAAAGCTTATACACTAACATACTGGAAGAAATGGAGGAAATGGACAAATCCCTTGAAATGTGCAAATGAGCAAAACTGAAATAGGAAGAAATAGAAAATGTGAACAGACCCATAAATAGCAAAGGAATTGAATCAGCAAGGCACCTGGGTGCCTCAGTGGTTGAGCATCTGCTTTGGCTCAGGTCATGATCCCGGGGTCCTGGGGGATCACGTCCCACATCAGGCTCCCCACATAGAGCCTCATTTTCCCTCTGCCTCTCTGTGTTTCTCATGAATACTTAAGTAAAGGTGCAGCCACTCTGGAAAACAGTCTGGAGGGTCCTCGAAGAGTTAAAAATAAGGGATCCCTGGGTGGTGCAGCGGTTTGGTGCCTGCCTTTGGCCCAGGGCGTGATCCTGGAGACCCAGGATCGAATCCCACATCGGGCTTCCGGTCCATATAGCCTGCTTCTCCCTCTGCCTGTGTCTCTGCCCCTCTCTCTGTGACTATCATAAAAAATTTTGAAAAAAGAATTTAAAAATAGAGTTACCCTCTGATTCCAAAATTAAACAGCTAGGTATTTACCCTGAGGATACAAAAGTAGTTTATTAGATTCAAAGAGGGACATGCAGCCCGGTGTTGGTAGCAGCGTTATCAACAACAGCCAATCTGTGGATACAGCCCAAATGTCCATCGACAGATGAATGGGCCGAGACGATGTGGTAAATATACACACTGCGACATCACTGGGTCATCAGAGTGGATGAAATGAAGCCATTTCCAATGACGTGGGAGAATTGGAAAGACTTATGCTAAATGAACTCAATCAGTCAGAGAAAGACAGATACCACATACCATACAATTGCATTAACATGCGAATTTTAGGAAACCAAACAAACTGGCAAAGGGGCGGAGGGGAGGGATGAGAGAAGCAAACCAAGATACACACTCTTAACCACAGAGAATAAACTAATCAATACCAGAGGAAGGTGGGGGGGAGGGGAATCAGGGGATGGGGATTGTGGAAGTCACCTCTGACCAGTTCCAAGGGTTGAATCACTATGTGGTAAACCTGAAACTATATCATACTGTGTTTACAAACAGGAATTCAAGTAAAACTTTAAAATAATAATTGGTAGTATTGATGAAAAATGTGCGCACTAGAGATAAAATCAAAAAGTCAACTGAAAATCCAAATAAAGAGTATTTAGAGCCACAAAACCCCTCGTTACCTCAGCTCAGGAGAAGACTGCCATGCCTATTCTCACCCAAGTAAAAGCCTGGATTTTGATTCTCTGGGGAGGCCACTGACTTGGTGGAGTCAGGCTATCTTTGAACCCAAAACCTAAATAGAGTGCATAAAACTAAACTGCCCAAGATATTAGGAGTCCCAGTGCAGGCACATGCCAAGACCCAAACTCTAACCATACACAGACATAAGCCTAACCTTACACTTAAGCCTAATGTTAACCTAAACCTTAAACAAGACCTATCACTAATCGAAAACCAAACACAAACCCCAAGACCGAAATGTGGACCAGACTTTTACCAAGTCCCGCAAAACTCACTCAACCCTCTTCCACTGTGGGCGGGACCGCGGGCTGGTGCAGCCGCCCTGGAAACAGTGTGGAGGCTCCTCAGGAAGTTACAAATAGAGCTGTAGGGTCAGTTTGTGTCCCCTGACTTTACTGAACTCACTCCTTAGTTCTAACAGGTTTTGGTGGAGGCTCTAAGGTTTCCTGTTCCTAGTACCACGTCTTCAGCATATAGGGACAGTGTGAGTTCCCCTTCCAGTTGTGAAACCTTTACTGTTCACATCTTAATGTCCTAGAAAGCCCCACAATAGAATAAAACTGAGTCCAGGTCAAGGGCAGGAAGCCCCTGTTAGAATGAGAACAGAGCTCAATACCCTAGAAGGCCCCATATCAAAATGTAAACAGAACTTGAGGAATTGCTCCAGCCCTCCTGGAGGTCCCAAGACCAGCCCTTAAAACTAAGCTAAAACCCACCTCGGGGTCCAAGTCCCTTCTCCGCTCCGTCGGGTATACTTGGACACAAGCTCGAGCTTGTAAATAAACCCTCATGTGTTTGCATCGTAGTCGACATCTCGGTGGTTTCTCGGATTCGCAATCTTGGGCACAACAGTCTGAGATAAAAAAAACAAAACCAAAAGAAACTCGGACGCAGGCAGAGTAAAAGCAGGGTTCTGAGAGAAGCAGCGGAGACTCATGGGCCTAGCGGCTCTTCTGTCGAGGCCCCTGCAGACAGGTGGGGGGGCGGAAAACTCAGCCCCTGAGCCAGAGGACCCAGCGTCCCCACCCGCATCCCGCCCATCAGCACGGAGACTCAGGGAGCAGCACAGTGCTGCCCACTGGAGCCCAGAGGCTCTGACGCCCACCCCGCCTCTGACCCCATAGGTGCATCTCCCAGGCAGATGTGCACCTGAGAATCAGTGCCAAGACCCATTCCGAGACCCTGCACAGACCATTCGCTGCCACCAAGTTGTCGGACCACAGAGGCTGCAGAGCTTCAGCTCTGCCTGGAAAGTACGGACTAGATTCCTTTGTACTTTGTGCTTTATTTTCATTTATTTTCTTTGATTCTTTTTTATTAATTGCCTTATTTTAATTTTTCTGTATGTACCGTATATATTTCTTATTTTTACTTTCATGGTACTTTAATTGATTTTCTTACTTTGGGATTTAGCATCTTTAACAAACAGGCAAAAATAATCTGGTGGGGTTTTTTTTGGGGGGGAGGGCAGTTGTTATTGTTTTTCTTGTTTTTTTCTTTTTCTTCCTTCTTTCTTTTCTGGAAAAAATAATGAGATGGAGAAATTCACCTCCATAAAATAACATGAGGTTCTACTCACAGCCAGGAAGTTCATCAATACACATATATGATGTCTAACTACAGTTTAAAACAATGATTATAAAGACAGCAGCTGGGCTAGAAAAAGAGCACAGAAGACAACTAGAGAAACCTTTACTGTAGAAATAAAAGAACTAAAATCTAGTCAGGCCAATGTTAAAAATGCTATAACTGAGATGCAGTGCCAAGTGGAAGCCTTCAAAACAAGAAAGGTTATGGACCACAAGACAGACGTAGGGAAGTCAGCCACTTATTAAAACAATAATATTCATATCATGGGAGACTCAGAAGATGAAGAGATAGAAAAGGTGGGACTTGCTCAGACATTAGAAATGACAAATACCCACCATTTGCTTCAAAGTGGATGGAACTGGAAGGTATTATGCTGAGTGATGTAAGTCAATCGGAGAAGGACAAACATTGCATGTTCTCATTCACTTGGGGAATATAAATAAGTGTGAAAGGGAATATAAGGGAAGGGAGAAGAAATGTGTGGGAAATATCAGAAAGGGAGACAGAACATAAAGACTCCTAACTCTGAGAAACGAACTAGGGGTGATGGAAGGGGAGGAGGGCAGGGGTGGGTGTGAATGTGTGACGGGCACTGAGGGGGGCACTTGACGGGATGAGCACTGAGTGTTATTCTGTATGTGGGCAAATTGAACACCAATAAAAATAAATTTATTATTAAAAAAAATAAAAGAAAGAAAAAGTGGCATCTGGGTGGCTCAGTCACTTAAGCTTCTGCCTTAGGCTCAGATCACGATCCAGGTCCCAAGGCAGGCTCCCTGTTCAGCAGGGAACCTGCTTCTCCCTCTCCATCTGCCCCTCTCGCTCTTGGTTTTTCTGTCCTCTCTCTTTCAAATAAATTAATGACACCTTTAAAAAGAAACAAACAAACAAACCCAGAAGGACAAAAATCTCCCATGTAGAAGAATTTCAAAGAAGTTGTGCAGACATTCCACCCTCAAGTTGATTACCATAGCTTCCCACTCTTATTTCCGGAATACACATAGTAACTTCCTTCTACAAAATATAATATGAAAATCAGTATATAAAATTGATACAATAATAATAATAATAATAATAATAATAAGAAGAAGAAGAAGAAGAAGAAGAAGAAGAAGAAGAAGAAGAAGAATCACTTTACTATGGAGAAAGCTGACAAACACGACCTCAGCAAGATGATCAGATCGATACGAAGACTGATAAATCATGTTGATAATATCTATCCTTTATATGATATAATGAAAATGGCAGTATATCTCTTTATATAATCCATAAAAAGAGTTTAATCATGAGATAAACAACAGACATTTCCCAACTGAGGTAAATTTTACAAAATACTCTACTTCTCAAAGTGTTCCAGTTCAATGATAACAAGGAAAGGCTGAAAGACTGTCACAATCCAGAGGAGCCTAAGAAAACATGAGTACAAATGGAATGTGATATGAGGGATGGTAATTTAGCAAAAACTAAGGAAATCTGAATAAAGTATGGTCTTTGGTTAATGAGAATATTTTAATATTGATTCAAGGCTAATATTTGTACCTTCCTAATATACCACCACCATCATATCCCTACCCCACACCATCCACCCCCACACCATCGGCCCCCAGCAAGGACCCAGTGCAGCTGCCCGGTGGGACATGCTCAGCCTCCCTGGGGTTCTCTGGATACCCTGCTCCCATCAGAAGCCCAATTCTCCCATAGAGAACCCAGAGGTTGCAGGGAGGAAGGAAGGCAGCGATCCCCGAAAGGCTGGGGGTAGGTGAGTGGTGCAGAGGACACATTGGGTCCTGCCCTCGCCCACTGTCCGTCCTGGAGGGCGGCACACCCTGCACAGGACACCAGCCCCTAACCCAGAGGGACCTGGGCTGACCTGGCTCTGCGCTCTGTGGGAGCTAGGTTAATTTGAGCCCCTCCCAGGCCCAACACAAAGACTAATGGGATCCAGGTCCCCATGGTCCTGGCCAGCCCTGGATTCTGGCCCCAGGCTGAGCGAGCCCTCTCACAGGTGGATGTGGCCTCCTGGGTCCTGGGCATGCCCCACAGATCCAGGTCACTAACCTAGGGCAAGCCGGGGGATCCCGGGACACCCCAGGGTGGGGAGTGGATGGATAGGCCGGTTGGCCCCACCCGACCCCACACCAGGAGGCAGGCTCTTCCAGGTATTGGGGCCCCAGAGGGCCCAAGGCAGGTGTCCAGCTGCCCTGCGGGTCCCAGTACAGGAGCCCATGAGCTGCAGGTCCAGGTCATCTCTGCTGTCCTCAGAACAGTCACTCAGGCTGAAATCTCAGGACACACGCCCCCACCCGGAGTCCACACATGTTCCCACAATGTGGACTCTAGCACCCGCCCCTCCACACCGTGTGATTCTTGCCCTCCCCTAAAGGACAGAAAGGTCTCCCTCCCCAGGGGAAGGTGCGCATTAGGCTCTGAGCGCCTTTGCTGTAGAAAGTCAATAAAGCATTGTGCGAAAATGCACAGCCAGCCCGTTTCTGTGTCTCCCAGAACTCTGTGCATGGGGCGTGGAGAGACACCCAGAGAGGAGGAAGGGGCACCATCCAGGCCCCAAACAGCCCCTGCAGGGGCGCCGTCAGGTACACAAAGCTGACGTCCCCACGTGCCATCCAGGGGCAGCCAGACGCCAGGGTCAGGAACCCACAGACTTTGCTTGGACTCAGGCTGTGTCCCCTGGGCCAGGGGGGGCTGGGACAGAGTGACAGCCAGGGAGCTTCAGGTCACCAAGGTTCTGTGCACAGCGACCAGGAGGTCTGTGCATCCTCTGTCCTGATGAACGAGGATGGCCAAGTTCCGGGGCACTTATTCCCCTCCCCGCATCCCCGTGCCTGTGTGCCTGGGGCACAGAGGGCCTGTGGGGCGGTCAGCGTGGCCCTGGAAGGGATGTCAGGACACCAGGCCCTGGTGTTGTGCTCAGGATTGTAAATCAGGGAAACCACCAAGGAGCCCACAGCGATGGAAACTCCCGAGGGTTTCTTTACAAGCTGGAGCTTGGGTGAAATTGCACCCAACACAGCGCAGCAGGGACGTGGATCCCGAGAATAAGAGGCATAGCAGCTTTATAGGGGTCAGTGGCCCATGGGATACGCAGAAAGTTACACAGTCATGCTGGTCCACAGGCAGGCGGCCAATTGAATTACACCTTACCAAATAGTATCCACTTGAGCTGGCCTATTACTTTGGTCAGAATTGTCGCACAGTTTTGGGGGGCACAAAGCAGGGTTACATTGTTATGAGCCGATTTCCGAATAGGGTGTGCCCAGTGGCCTGACTAGGGTGGGGCAGCGCCTTAAGCAAAAAGAAGCTCATGTGAGGGTCATAGAGGAGGAGGCGGGTGTAGCATAAAATGGAATCAGTCCTGCTCTGCTTGTCCAGGGGTAGGGGATTTTTGTTAACTTTCCTGGGTCCCACACTTGCAGCTCACGTACCTGGGCCACCCTCACCAGGTGGACTCAGCCTGCACACCTTGTGGTGCTGATTCTCTCAAACCAGCGTGTGGAGGGTACCCTCCTTGCCCTAGTGAGTAGGGGCTGGGTGAGCATGGGGCTCGCCAGAAGGCCTGGCATCACAGGGGACCAAGAACCCCAGCCCCGACCCCAACTCGACTCCCACACACAGGCGGCAACAGGGCTCCCCGCCATGGGCAGCTACCTCCTCAGGATTTCCCCCCAGGTCGACACTGAGGTCTGGCTCCCTGCTGGAGAGGCATCGGGGAGAAGAGAAACAGCAGGCGCTCAGTGGGACCCCCTGCCGGACATGGGAATTTGGCCAACTCGGCCCTTCCAGCTCAGCTGATTCTCCAGCAGAAAGTCAGTGGAGGAGCGAGCCCCCAGTCGGCAAGGAGAGCCCAGCTATCTGCCCAGCGCCAGCACCAGAAATGATGTTGTGCCAACCATTTCGGCATTTGGGTGACCCACCCAGAGGATCAGATACCTGCACGTGATATCTGCATGTGATAGTCACACACACAAGCCAAAACCAACAAAAGTCGGAATCCCCCCAATGTTGTCAAACAGCAGCCGGATGCTTACATATACGACGGTGTGGTCCCCAATAGGATACATGGTAGACGCTATAAACCATGACTACAGAGGTACTGGAGGCACGGAGATGTACCTGCTGGGTTTCAAAAAGGAGCACAGAGTGTCAGGAAGCATCCTACGGAGGGGGTGTCCCTCCTAGGAAAGGACACCAGGTCCCTGTGTAGGCTACAGATGGTGAAATCTGTCCTCCTCTCTTTCAGCTTCTGGTTTTCCTCCTCTTTTGTTCTTCCTAATTCTAGTTTAGCCTCCACCCTGCATCCAAGACAATGACCAAAGAGGCTTCGTTATGACATCGCGTCCTAAAAGGAGGCCGAGCTCTGGCTACCGGGTTCAGAAATGGTCATTGCCTAGGTGTATGCTGATCCCCCGAACTTGTGGCTTCATGGCTCTTCTCTCCCTACAGAACGAGGGGAACCACAGGTCTTACAATGAAAGATGCCCACTTCCCATCGAGCGGGACTATCCCTTGTGGAGGACCTCATCTGGGCCAAGTAGTACAAGCGGGGCGATCAAGAATAGTTCGCAGGTGAGACATAAGCAAACACTTACCTTTGATGTCATGCTTTATTTGTTCATCCATTTATTATTTGTTAAATATTTTCGTTTCATGTCCTCTCTATACCCAACATGGAGTTCAAACTCACAACCCTGAGATCAAGATCCCCCAACCAGGCCAGCCAGGCACCCCACTGCCATGTTTCATAACTCTTTGCTTCCTTGCCTATCTCTGCATCGAACTGAAACATTGAGTCCTTGACAGGAAGCTTTAGTTACCTCCGAATCCTAGAACGTTCTCACTGTATCCCATTCCTAGATTGACATTTACCATTGAATAGCACTTTAAATAAATAGTCAGTAAAATAACTACTACCGTAAAGGAAATTATCAACTTTTCACGTGTGTGGGCCCTGCTCCCTGGGCTCCCAGGGAAGCTATGGTTTCTTTCACATTGATCAGGTCCAAATGACTCCACCACACCTCAAAGTGTGGGCTCAGTTTCTGCCCTGACACATACAAGACCCCTGTTTCAATTAACATGTATCAATCAATCAAAGAGAGCCTGACTGGCTTGGTGTTGTTCGTAAGAACATGGGACTCTTGTTCTTGGGGTAGCAAGTTCTAGCCCCATGTTGGCTGTAGAGATTACAGAAAAATAAAATCTTAAAAACAATCAATCAGTTGATCTTGGGGAGACACAGCCCCGGATCCCACAAGGGTAGAGAGCCAACTGACAGTTCTACGCACAATATTATAAGCGGCAGTGCACAAAATCTGAACTTTCAGAAGGCTCCTAGAGTGGGGGACACACCAGCCTTAAGGTGTTCAGGTGGAGAAGTAGGGGGAAGTCCCTGGAGCAACAGGGTGGGCTCAGGATCCCAGGGGTCCCAAGGACAGTGGCGCCAACTGTTCCCAGGCATAGGACCAGGAACCCGGCTGAGAGCAGCGGGACTCGGGCCAACTGTCTGCCCTGTGTGGCCATAAGCTGCAAACCCTGTGCAGTCACGGGGCCCAGTTCCTGGGGCCGGCCAGCAAAGGCCAGGAGTGCGAGGACACCCTCCCTGGCAGGAATTGCACAGGTCTCCACCAGGGCAGCCCCTAAAATTTGGAGTTTTAAAATTCAGTCACTTGTCTTTGTGGAGGCTGAGACAATTGAGGCCGTTCCACTTTATGTTCACAGTTAGCACAAGAACTGCCGTCCCAGAACCCTATGAATAAGAGCTAAAATTTACATTACTTCAGTTACAGGAAAAAAAGAAAAAAACAGCTTACAGCTTAAGGTCCCAGAAAGCCCCATATTAGAATGAGAACAGAGCTCAATGCCCTTGAAGGCCTCATGTCAAAATGAAAACAGAACTTGAGGAATTCCGCCAGCCCTTCTGGAGGTCCCTGAGACCAGCCCTTAAAACTAAGCTAAAACCCACCTTGGGGTCCAAGTCCCTGCTCAACTGTGTGGGGTATACTTGGACCCAAGCTCGATTTTGTAAATCAACCCTCATGTGTTTGCATCGGTCTCGGCTCCTTAGTTGTTTCTCCAATTCAGAATCTTGGGCACAACACCCGCAAGTCCCCTCCCCACCTGGGCTGATCCCCTGTCCCCTCCAACCCAGGCTGACCCTCAGTCACCTCCCGCCCACAGCAGCTCAGCACAGTCCCTCACAGAGGTCTCACGGCCACGGTGGGCACTCTGGCCGTCCCCGGCCTCCCAGGAGAAGAAAGGAGGTTTCGGTAGGACACACTAGCATGGTGGCCCCAGGGCTCCCTGCCCAGGATGGCAGCTGGTGACAGGCCGTGGTCTGTGCCAGCTCCCCCTCCCCGGTTTTCCCACAGGAAATGAAGGAGGAGCCCTCGTCTCCTCCAGGGACATCACGCAGATAGACCTGGACATCAACAGGACGTTCGGCAGCCAAATCATGTTTTGGGACTGTTAGGGGGTGGGGTGAGGCTGCTGAGTCAGGGGGCTTCAGGGCCCCGGGGGAGTCCCAGAGGCTTCTGGGTAGGGAACACAGGGCTTAAGAGGCCGGGGGAAGCAACAGCAGCCAGCAACACAACACTGTATGGTAGGGTGTCGGGGATGACCACCGTGCCCCAACCCCCAGGGCTTTGGGGATGAGGAGGTCACTACGTTGACACCTCTAGGGGTTTCCATGCGAGGTGAAACCCTAAGGGGTGAGGGACGGCCCCTTGAAAAGCAGGGGGCTGTGGTGGGGCCTGTGGAGGGCAGTAACTGGACCTGGGGGCCAGTCGTCATGGCCATGGCTGGAGCAGGACACACATCGATCCGATGAGGGTCGGACAGGTCAGGGTGACACCCACACTTGGTGTTTTATATATATCTAAATTCTATGCATTTAATTTGAGACAATTTGCAATTTGTAAACATACATAGTATGATGACCCCCAGATAATGCCTCCGGTCCAGCCAGCGCCCTGCACTGACCACACGGGGCCCCCGGGGCAGGTGTCACAGCAAACCCCAGACTGAGGTCGCCTTTATCTGTAGACGTATCCGTGTTCATCTTTCAGAATGTGGATGCCCCGTGTCGGCAGGCCCCACACGCCATCCCCCCTCATTCCCCACCCCCACACCATCCCCCTTCATCATCATCCCCAATGGCATCCCACCTATACCATCCCCCTCACACCCACACAGCCCCACACAATCCCCACCCACACCACACCCCCACCCTCCCCCCTACACCATACCCCACACTCCACCACCATCATACCCCTGTCCCCACAACATCCACCCCCACACCATCTGCCCCCAACAAGGACCCAGTGCAGCTGCCGCCTGTGGGACATACTCAGCCTCACCAGGCTTCTCTGGATACCCTGCTCCCATCAGAAGCCCGGGTTTCCCATAGAGTACCCAGGGGTGGCATGAAGGAGGGAAGACAGGGAGCCCCTGACAGGGTGGGTGCAGGTGAGTGGTGCAGAGGACCCACTGTGCCCTGCCTCCACCCACTGTCCCTCCTGGAGGGCGGCACACCCTGCATCGGACACCAGCCCCTAACCCAGAGGGACATGGGCTGGCCTGGCCCCGGACTCTGTGGTGGCTGCGGGGATTTGAGCCCCCCAAGGCCCAACACAAAGTCTAACGGGATCCAGCCCCCCAATGGCCCTGGCCAGCCCTGGATTCTGGCCCCAAGCTGAGAGAGTCCTCCCACAGCTGGATGTGGCCTATTGGGCCCTGGGCGTGCCCAACACGTGCCTAGGTCGCTGAACTAGGGCAGGCCTGGGGATTCCGGGACACAGCAGGTTGGGAAGAGGAGGGGTAGGCGGTGGCCCCACCCACACCAACACCAGGGGACAGGCTCCACCAGGTTCTGGGGCCCCAGGGAACCCAAGTCCGGGTCCAGCTGCCCTGCGGGGACCCAGCGCAGGAGCCCATGACCTGCAAGTACAGGTCAGCTCTGCTGTCCTAAGAACCGTCTCTCAGGCTGAAACCTCAGGACACGTCCCCACCCGCAGTTGAAACCTGTTCCGAGGTGGGGGACTCCAGCACCAGACCCCACCCCACATGTGATTCTTGCCCTCCACTAAAGGACAGAATGGTCTCCCTCCCCAGGGGAAGGCACGCACCCTCAGCTCTGAGCCCATTTGGTGTAGAAAGTCAACAGAGTGTTGTGGTGTGAAAATGCACAGCCAGCCCCTTTCTGTGTCTCCCAGAACTCTGTGCAGAGGGTGAGCAGAGACCCCGAGAGAGGAGGAGGGGGTACATCCACGCCCCAAACAGTCCCTGCAGTGGCGCTGCCAGGCACACCCAGCTGACATCCCCACGTGCATTCCAGGGGCGGCCTGACGCCAGAGTCAGTCCCCACAGACTTTACTGGGACTCAGCCTGTGCCCCGCAGGCCAGGAGGGGCTGGGACAGAGTGACAGCCAGGGAGCCTCAGGTCACCAGGGTCTGTGGAAAGTGACCTGGGAGGTCTGTGCTCCCTCTGTCCAGGGGGCCGGGACTGGCTGTGTTCCGGGGCACTTCCTCCCCTCCCCGAATCCCTGTGCCTGTGTGCCTGGGGCACAGAGGGCCTGCGGGGCGGTAGCGTGGCCCTGGAAGGGATGTCAGGACAACAGGGCCTTGTGTTGTGCCCAAGATGGCGAATTCGAGAAACCACCAAGGAGCCCACACTGATGCAAACTCCCGAGGGTTTCTTTACAAGCTGGAGCTTGGGTCCAAGTGCACCCAACACAGAGGAGTGGGACTTGGACCCTGAGACTAAGAGGCGTAGCAGATTTATAGGAGTCAGTGGCCCATGGGAATGCTGAAAGATGCGTAGTCATGTCGGTCCACACGCAGGTGGCCGATTGAATTACACTTTACCCTATAGTATCGACTTGAACTGGCCTATTACTTTGGTCAGAATTGGCGCACAGCTTTGTGGGGCACAAAGCAGGGTTACATTGTTATGAGCCGATTTCGGATTAGGGTGTGCCCAGCGGCTTGAGTCGGGTGGGGCAGAGCCTTACACCTCAGCAAGCCATGTGGGGTCATAGGGGAGATGGCAGGTGGAGCACAAAATGGAATCAGTCCTGCTCTGCTTGTCCAGGGGTAATGGATTTTTGTTAAATTTCCTGAGTCCCACACTGCAGCTCACAAACGTGGGCCACCCTCACATGGTGTACTCAGCGTGCACACCAAGTGGTGCTAGATCTCTCACACCAGGGTGTGGAGGGTACCCTCCTCGCCCTAGTGAGTAGGGGCTGGGTAAGCATGGGGCTCTGCCTGAAGGCCAGGCAGCACAGGGGACCAAGGAAACCCATCCCCATCCCCACCCAGACTCCCAAGACAGGCAGCCCCAGGACTCCCCGCCATGGGCAGCTGAATCATCAGGAGCTCCCGCCAGGGCGGCCCCAAGGTCTGGCTCCCTGCTGGAGAGACATCAGGGAGAAGATAAGCAGCCAGCGCATGGCAGGACCCACTGCAGCACATGGGAATATGGCCAAGCCGGACCTTCCAGCTCAGCTGACTCTCCATTTGAAAGTCACTGCACGAGCGAGCCCTGGGTCTGCTAGGAGAGCCTAGATACCCGCCCAACGCCAGGACCAGAAATGATGTTGTGCCAACCATTTCGTCATTTGGGTGACCCAGCCAGAGGATCAGATAGCTGCACGTGATAGCGACATGTGATAGACACACACACACCCCAAAACCAATTCCAAAGTCGGAAACCCCCCCAATGTTGTCTAACAGCAGCCAGATGGTTACATACACGACGCTGTTGCCCCCAGTAGGAAACATGAAGACACCAAAAACCATGACTGCAGAGGTGCTAGAGGCACAGAGATGTGCCTGCTGGTTTCCAACAAGGAGCACAGAGGGGCAGGAAGCATCCTACGGAGGGAGGCCCCTCCTTGGAAAGGACATCATGTCCCTGTGAAGGCTACAGAGGGTGAAATCTGTCCTCCTATCTCTTAGCTTCTGGTTTTCCTCCTAAATGCCATTTTCCTCCATCATAAGACCAAAAATTTATTTTATGTTTTTAAATTTCTTTTTATTGGAGTCCAATTTGTATGAATTCTTCCTTCAGCAAGGGTGTCATTAGGAGAGAAGGAGAGATCATGAATTCCCAGACAGGCAAAATATAAAGGAGTTCACTTAACCAGTGACCACTTAACCAGTCCAGTAAGGAATTTTAAGAGGGACTCTTCTAGTGGGGGAAAAAAAAGAGACCAAAAGCAACAAAGACTAGAAAGGACCAGAGAACGTCACCAGAAACACCAACTCCTCCTGTAACACAAAGGCACAAGTTCATATCTTTGAATAATCACTCTGAATGCCGATAGACTAAATGTTCCAATCAAAAGATATAGCGTATCAGGGATCCCTGGATGGCGCAGCGGTTTGGCGCATGCCTTTGGCCCGGGGCGTGATCCTGGAGACCCGGGATCGAATCCCACGTCGGGCTCCCGGTGCATGGAGCCTGCTTCTCCCTCTGCATGTGTCTCTGCCTCTCTCTCTCTCTCTGTGTGACTATCATAAAAAAAAAGATATAGCGTATCAGAGTGGCTTAAACACAGGATCCGGGATGCCTGGGTGGCTCAGGGGTTGAGTATCTGCCTTTGACCCAGGCTGTGATCCTGTAGTCTGGGATTGAGTCCCATATTGGGCTCCTGGTGGGGAGTCTGCTTCTCTCTCTGCCTAATTTTCTGCGTCTCTCTCTGTCTTTCTCTCTCTCTCTCATAAATAAAATTGTTATTAAAAAAACAAGATCCATCTGTATGCTGCCTACAAGATGCTCACCTTAGACGTATAGACACCAGCAGATTGATAGGAGAGGGAAAATCATCTACCACGCTAATGGATATCAAAAGAAAGCTGGAGGACCCATACTTATATCAGACAAACGAGATTTGAAACCAAACCCTGGGGGACACATGCTCAGTGTTTGAGCATCTGCCTTTGACTCTGGGTGTGATCCTGGGATCCCAGGATCGAGTCCCACATCGGCCTCCCTTAGGGGAGCCTGCCTCTCCCTCTGCCTATGTTTCTGGTTTGCTTCTCTGTGTATCTCTCATGAATAAATAAATAAAATATTTAAATCTCAAAAAGAAAGAACAAATACTGTAAGAAGAGATGAAGAAGAACATTATTTCATAATTAAAAAGACTATCAAGATCAAACAACTAAATATTTATGCTGCCAACATGGGAGTACCTAAATATAGAAACCAATTAGCAACAAATGTACAGGAACTCACAGAGGATTTCAACACTCACTTATGGCAAAGGACCGATCGTCTATGCAGAAAATCAACAAGGGAACAATAGCCTTGACACACTGGACCACAGGGACTCAACAGATATAGTTAGAATATTAGATCCGGAAAGCAGAATACACATTCCGTTCAATTGTATATGGGACATTCTCCAGAATAGATCATATCAGGGCCCACAAATTAGCCCTCAACAGGTACAACTGGTACAAGAAGGTTGATATCACACCATGTACATTTTCGGACCAAGGCGCTATGAAACTGGAAGTCGACAGTAAGAAAAAAATTGGACAGACCAAAAGAACTTGGAGTTTATGATCATCCTACTAGAGAATGAATGGAGCAACCAGAAAATTAATGAGGAAATTTAAAACAAATGAAAATGAAAACATGTTTTTCCAAATCTCTGGGATGTACCAAAGGCAGTCCTAAGAGGGAAGTACATAGCAATACAGGCCTACCTCAAGAAACAAGAAGTCTCCAATACAAAACCTAACCCTACACCTGAAGGAGCTGAAAAGGAATAGCAAACAAAGCCTAAAGGCTACAGAATAAGGGAAAAATTTAAGATGACAGCAGAAATAAACAATACAGAAACAACAAAACAGTAGAATGGAATAACAGAACTAAGAGCTGGTTCTTCAAAATAAATAATAAAATGGATCAAGCCCTAGCCAGCCTTATCAACGAGAAAAGAGAAAAGTCCTAAATAAATAAAATCACAAATGAGAGAAGAGAGATCAAATCAACATCAGAAAAATAAGACAGTTATAAGGGAATACTATGAAAGATTATACGCTAACAAACTGTAAGACCTGGAAGAAATGGACAAATCCCTAGAAATGTGCAAATGAGCAAAACTGAAATAGGAAGGAAATAGAAAATATAAACAGACCCATAACTAGCAAAGGAATTGAATCAGCAAGGCACCTGGGTGCCTCAGTGGTTGAGCATCTGATTTGGCTCAGGTCATGATCCCGGGGTCCTGAGGGATAAAGTCTCACATCAGGCTCCCCGTATGGAGCCTCATTTCCCTCTGCCTATACCTCTGCCCCTCTGTGTCTTGCATGAATACATAAATAAAATCTTTAAAAAAGAGAACAGATACAAAGATGTGAAAGGACCCAAGTAAAATCACAAATGAGAAATAACAACCAACACTAGAGAAATACAAAAGAATATAAGAGAACATTATGAAAAATTATATGCCAGCAACCAAGAACCTGGAAGAAATAGATCAATTCCTGGAAATATATAACATAGCAAAAATGATAAAGGAAGAAATAAGAAACTTGAACAGACAGATAACCAGCAACGAAATGAATCAACAATGAAGAATCTCCCAACAGGAGACGCTTAGATCATTAGAATTGAATGGAAAGCTGAAACAAGATACAAACCTGTAAGTCTATGATCCATTAATCGACAACAAGGCAGGAAGAAATATCCAATGGCACAAAGACAAGTCTCTTCAACAAACCTAACCCTGACCCCAGGATAAACAAATGGTGTTGGGAAACCAGGCAGCCACATGCAGAAGAATCAAACTGAACCACTTCCTTACACCATATATATAAAAAATAAATTCAAAATGGATGAAAGACCTAAATGTGAGACCTGAAACCAATCAAAGAAGAAAAGATAGCAGCAAAGTCTTGACATTGGACAATGAATTTTCTTTAGATATGCCACTGAGGTAGGGAACAAAGCAAAAATGCTATTGGGACTTCATCAAAATGAAAAGCTTCCGCAAAGTGAAGGAAACAACCAAAGCTAAAAGGCAACATACAAAAGAAGGAGATATTGGTAAACAACACTTCAATAAAGAGTTAGTAGCAAAACCATAAATAATATCTCAAGATCCTAAAAACAAATTATGCAACTGGAGATGGGCAGAAAAATGAATGGACTTTGTCTCTGACAAGACAGCCAGATGGCACCAGACACATGGAAAGACACAAAGCGTCACCCATCATCAGGGAAATGCAAACCAAAACCACAATGATATGTCACCTGAGAGCCGTCATAATGTTAAAATTAACAACACAAGAACAACAGGTGTTGTTGAGGCTGTAGAAAGGGTAGCCCCCTTACACTCCTGGTGGGCATCGAACAGATGTAGT
>NW_023329998.1:0-27253 GCF_011100685.1 Canis lupus familiaris | reverse complement strand
GATGAACACTGGGGAGTTACACTCGATGTTGGCAAAATGACCTCCAATAAGAAAGAAACCTATAAACAAACACACAAACCTCCCAAGACACAAAAGTCCAGGGCCAGATGGCTTCCCAGGGGAATTCTATCCAGCGCTTCAAGAAGAAAGACTACCTATGCTACTAAAGCTGCTCCGAAAGATAGAAAGAGATGGAATACTTCCAAGCTCGTTCTTGGAGGCCAGCATCACCTTAACTCCAAAACCCAAGACCCCAAAAGGGGACAATGCTGGACCGATGTCCCTGATTAAGGCGGACGCACACCTTCTCCACAAGATATGAGCCAACAGGATCCGACGGGACATGATTAAGAAGTTACTCACCACGACCCAGTGGGGTTAATCGCCAGGGTGCAAGGCTGCTTCAGCACTCGGAGAACACTCGATGGGCTTCATCAGATCTGCAAGAGAGAAAACAAGAACCAGATGATCCTCTCAAGAGACGCAGAGGAAGCATTTGACAAAATACGGCATCCATGGCAGATCCAAACCCTTCAGAGTACAGGGATAGAGGGAACGTCCCTCAGCATCTTCAAATCCATCTACGAAAAGCCCGTGGCAAATTATCATCCACAATGTGGAAACACTGGGAGCCTTTCTTCGAACATCAGGAACGAGAGACAGGGATGTCCACCCTCACCACGTCTTCTCAACATACTACTAGACATCTCGGCCTCAGCAATCAAGCGACAGAAAAAATAAAAGGCATTCACATTGGCAAAGAAGTAGTCAAACTTGCCCTCTTCACCGATGGCATGCATGGTACTGTACCCGGAAAACCCAAAAGACTCCACCCCAAGATCGTAGAACTCATACAGCAAATTCGGCAGCGTGGCAGGATCCTAAATCTATGCCAAGAAATCAGTCACCTCTCTATACGCCAACGATGACTCTGAAGAAAGAGAAATTAAGGAGTCGGTTCCAGTGACAACTGCACCCAAAAGCATGAGATACCCAGGAATACACCTAACCAAAGAGGTAAAGGATCTCTACCCGAAAAACCACGGAACACATCTGAAAGAAATTGAGGAGGACACTAAGAGATGGAAAACTATCCCATGCTCCTGGATTGGGAAGAATTCATTATTGGGAAAATGTCAACGTGACTGACCCAGGGCAATTTACACATTGATTGCAATCCCTATCATCAAAAATACCAAAGGCTCCCTTCAGAGAGTCGCCACAAATCATCTGAAGATTAGTGTGGAATCAGACAAGACCCCGAATGCCCAGGGCAATATTAGAAAAGAAAACCACAGCTGGCGGCATCACAACGCCGGACTTCAGGTTGTGCTACAAAGCTGTGCTCATCAAGACAGTGTGCTACTAGCAGAAAAACAGACACACGGATCAATGGGACAGAAGAGAGAAATCCAGAAGTGGACCCTCAACTCTACGGTCAGGACCATATATTCGACCAAGCAGGAGAGACCATCCACTGGAAAAAAGACAGCCTCCTCACTAAAGGCTGCTGGGAACGTTGGACAGCCACATGCAAAAGAATGAAACTGGACCATTCTCTCACACCATACACAGAGATAAAACTCAAAATGGATGAAAGATGTAAATGTGAGATGAGATTCCATCAAAACCCTAGGGGAGAACACAGGCAACGTCCTTCCCGAACTTGGCCACAGTAACTTCTTGCAAGATACACCCGTGAAGGCCAGAAAACAAAAGCAAAGATGAACTATTGGGACTTCATCGGGATGAGAAGCTTCCGCACAGCCAAAGAGACACTCAACAAAACCAACAGACAACCTCCAGAATGGGAGAAGCTACGTGCAAATGACCCGTCAGATAAAGGGCCAGCATCCACGATCTCTAAAGAACCCATTCAACTCAACAGCAGAGAAACCAACCATCCAATCCGGAAATGGGCAAAAGACACGAACCGAAATGGCACAGAGCAAGACGTCGACGTGGCCGACAAGCCCATGAGAAAATGCGCCGCATCACTGTTATTTCCATCAGGGAAACACACGTCAAAAGCACAACGAAATCCCACCTTACACCGGTGAGAATGGGGAACATTGGCCAGACAGGAAACCACAAATACTGGACAGGATGTGCAGAAAGGGGAACGATTTCAAAATTCAACAATTTCAGAGGTAGCCATATTCACCTGAAAGGGACCAAGGGGGAGGGGGGCATGCTGCCGGCCAGGCTGGGGAGCTTAGGGAGGGACCTGAGAGCGGGGAGGGGGTGGGGGGAGGAGGAACAGCCAAGGGCCTTGGGGGGCCTGGGGGGGCCCAGCAGCCCAGGCCCTCAAGCCACCGCCCCAAGGCCCTGCCCTGACATCGCAAGGTGCCTGCATCCTAACCCCTCTGAGCAGCCGCGGATGGGTTCGGCGGCACCTCCCCGAGCCCCGGTGGAGGGGCCCCACACCCTCCCTGAGCCGCTCCTGTGAGACCTGACCTGACACGTAGGAGGCCCCGCCGCCGCCCCCCTCCGAGAACAGGTGCCACCACTCCTCCCCCGCGCAGCCCTCTGCCCGGCACCCTGGCGGCCCAAAGGGTGTCCGCCGGGCTCGCCACGGGGGCGCCTCCATGCGGCCCCCAAGACTCACTGTCCCCCTCCGGTCCCTCCCAGGCACCCGCCGCGCCACCAGCGAGGGCCAGATGCCTCTCGCACAGCCACCCCGGGGCCCGTCACGCCTCCCGGGGCCCACGCTGACCTGCGCGCCGGGGGCCGAGGCCTGCAGAGCCGCTGCCGCGAGCCCGGCCACGGAGCGCGGGGAACCGCGGGGAACCGCGGGTCCTGGACTGGGGCGCGGCCGCGCAAACCTCCTGCCTTGCCCAGTCGCCGCATCTGCGCACAGCTCCTCCTGCGGCCACGCCCCGGCCCCCTTCAGTCTACGCTCGGGCTCAGGCGCCTGGGCAAGCTCCCGCCCCGCCACCCGCCACGCCCCCCGCAGACCTGCCACACAGAGGCCCTCCCCGTCCGCGGAAGCCTACAGGGGACCCGAGACCGCCTCTGCCTCCCCCCGCTAGTCTAGTCGGGGCGCCGGGGCGAGGCCTTTGCCGCCCGCGATCAGTCCCGAGGGACACCTGCTCACGGAGGCACGGAGCCTTCTCTCTGGCTCTGTGTCTCCATCCCTGTCCCTCCGTCCCGGTTCTCTGTCTCCCTCACTGTCCTCCCTCGCTCTCCCCCGGTCTGGCCCTGTCTCCCCCAGTCTCTCTGCCTCTGCCCCCACCCCCATCTCTCTCTCTCTCCCTCGCCCCCTCCCAGTCTCTGTGTCCCTCCCCAGTCTTCTTCTCTTACTGCCTATCATGGCCTTGTCCCTCGCTGTCTCTCTCTCCCTGTCTCTGTGCCTACCTTCTTGTCTCTCGGACTCTCACTTGTCTCCCTCCCTGTCTCATTCTCTCCATCCTTGTCTCTGTCTCGCTGTCTCCTCCCTCCCTGTCTCTGACTTCTCCCCTCCTGTCTCTCGTCTCCCTCCTGCACCTTGGTCTCTCCCCTCTGTCTCATCTCTCCCTCTCTGTCTCTTGGTCTGTCTGTCCCTCCCTGTCTCTGGATCCCTTCCTTCCTGTCCTGGTCTCTCCCCCATATCGATCTCTCACCCCCGTCGTCTCAGTCACTCCTCCCTGTCTCCATCTCTCTCTCCCTCCCTGTCTCTCGGTCTCCCCCTCGCTTTCTCTCCGTCTCCCTGCCCACCTCTATCTATCTCTCCCTCCCTGTCTCTGTCCATCCCTCCACTTCTGTCTCTCCTTCCCTGCCTCGGTCTCTCCATCCCTGTCTCTCGCCACCCGTCTCCATCTGTCCCTCCCTGTCTGTGTGTCTCCATCCCTGTCTCTTCTCATCCTGTCTCTCGGCCTCTCCCTCACTGTATCTCGGTCTCCCTCCATGGCTCTGGCTCTCACTCCCTGTCTCTCTGTCTCCCCCTGCCTGTCTCTCGGTCTGTCCCTCCTCTCGGTCTCTCCCTCCCTGTCTCTGGGTCTGTCCCTCCCTGTCTCTCGGTCTCCCTCCCTCTCTGTCTCTCCCACGGTGTCTAGATCTCACCCTCCTTCTCTCTGTGTCTCGGTCTCTCCCTCCCAGGCTCTCGGTGTCTCCCTACCTGTTTCCCTGCCTCTCCCTGCCTGTCTTTCTGTATCTCCCTCGCTGTCTCTGTCTCTCCATCCCTGTCTCTCTGACTCTCCTTCCCTGTGTCTGTGTCTGTCTCTCCCCGCTGCCCCATCTCAGTCTGTCCCCGCCCTGCCCCCCACCCCGTCTCCTCTCCCGCCCTCTCTCTGACTCTCGCTCCCTGTCTCGCCGACTCTCCCTTCCTGTGTCTCTGTCTCTCTTTGCGTCTCTGTGTGTCTCCCTTCGTGTCTCCCAGTCTCTCACTCCGTCTCGTTCTCTCCATCCTGTCTCTGTGTTCCCCTCTCTGTGTCTCAGTCTCCCTCCCTTTCTCTCTGACTCTTCCTCCCTGTCTCTCAGTGTATCCCTCCCGGGCTCTCGGTGTCTCTCTGTCTCTGTCTCTCTCCCTCCCTGTCTCTCTGACTCTCCTTCCATGTCTGGCTCTCTCCCTCCCTTCCTCATTCTTCCTCCTTGTCTCGGTCTCTCCCTCACCATCTCTCTGTCTCTCCCTCCCCATCCCTATCTCTCCCTCCCTGTCTGTGTCCCCCTCCTGTGTCTGTCCATCCCTCCAGTTCTGTCTCTCCTTCCCTCTCCACGTTAATGAAACAAAGGATGAGAACCGTAGGATTCTCTCAATAGATGCAGAAAAAGCATTTGACCAAATAGACCATCCTTTCATGATGGAAACCTTCTGCTGGGTACGCATACTGGGAAAAAAACCTCAATTATCATAAAACCCATGTACAAACGACCCAGAGAGGGAACGTGCTCTTCATTGGGAAAAACCTGGAGCTTTTCCCTTAAGGTCAGGAACACGACAGGGTGTCCACCCTCAACACTCTCGTTCGGCAGAATAGTAGTGGTCCTCGCTTTCCCAGCGACATTCCGAAACAGAAAAAAAAGGCATCCGGATCGGCAAAGAAGTCAAACTCTCACTCTTCACAGAGGACATGACACTCTATGTGGGAAACCTCACACAATCACTAGACTAGATCGTACGTAAGGGATCTATCCAACAAGACGACCTAACTAACGATCGTGGGTATCTATGCCCTGAATGTGGGAGTTGCCACGGATATCAATCAATCGCTAAGCAAAGTTAAGACATACTTAGATAATAATACCCTTTTACTTGGAGACTCGAATACGGCGCTTTCTGCAATTGACAGGTCTTCCAGGCACAGCATCTCCAAAGAAACAAGAGCACTAAAGGATACAGTGGACCAGGTGGATCTCACAGATATTTACAGAACTTTACATGCAAATGCAACTGAATTCACATTCTTCTCAATTGCACGTGGAACTTTGTCCAGAAGAGACCACATACTGGGTCACAAATCAGGTCATAATCGATACCAAAACTTTGGGATCGTCCCCTGCATATTTTCAGCCCATAATGCTCTGAAACTAGAGCTCAACCACAAGAAGTTTGCAAGGATTTCAAACACGTGCAGGTTAAGGACCATCCTGCTAAAAGGTGAAAGGGTCAACCAGGACATAGAGAAGAATTAAGAAAATTCACGGAAACCAATGAGAACGAAGATACGACCAACCGTTCAGAATCTCTGGGATACAGCAAAAGCGGTCCCAAATAGGGGAAAGACATCGCAATACAAGCATCAATCCAAACACTGGAAAGAACTCAAATACGAAAACTAACCTGGCACCTAAAGGAGCTGGAGAAGGACCAGCAAATGAAACCTTCACCCAGCAGAAGACGACGGTTAATAAAAATTCGAGCAGAACTCAATGAAATAGAGAGCAGAAGAACTGAGGAAACACATCCACAAAACCAGGTGGTGGACCTCTGAAAGAACCAAAGAGAGAGAAAAACCATGAAGCCAGCCTTATTAAAAGAAGAGAGAAAAGACTCCAATTAACAAAAACACGAATGAGAAAGGAGAGATCACCACCACCACGTAGGAAATACAAGCGATCTGAAAAACTCATCCTGAGCAGCTATACGCCAATAAATTGGGCAATCGAGAAGAAACGAACGCATTTCCGGAAAACCACAAACTACCAAAAACGGAACAGGAAGACACAGAAAACCCCAACAGGTCAATATCCAGGGAGGAAATTAAAGCAGTCATCATCAAAGACCTCCCAGGACACAAAAGTCTAGGGCCGGGTGGCTTCCTGAAACACTGTGGAACACGTCGGAAAGAAACTGAGGAAGACACAAAGAGATGGAAAAGGGTTCCACGCTCCTGGGTTGGAAGAATTGATATTGGGGAAAATGTCAACGTGACCCAGGGCAATATACACAACTAATGCAATCCCTGTCAGAAATAGCACGGACTCTCTTCAGAGAGCTGGAGCAAGTCCTCTGAAGGCTGGTGTGGAATGCGAAAAGACCCCGAACGGCCACGGGAAGAGTCGCCAAGAAAACCACTGCGGGGGCAGCACAATGCCGGATTTCACGTTGTGCCACGAAGCTGTGACGGGCAAGACAGTGGGATACTGGCACAAAAACAGACACGCCGATCAATGGAACAGAAGAGAGCATCCAGAGGTGGACCCTCAACTCTATGGGCAACTAATATTCAGCCAGGCAGGAAAGACCATGCACGGGGAAAAAGAAAAGACAGTCTCTTCAATAAATGCTGCTGGGAACACTGGACAGCCACACGCAGAAGAATGAAACTGGACCATTCCTCTCACACCATACACAAGGATAAACTCAAAATGGATGAAGGATCTCAATTTTGCAAGACAAGAGTCCATCAAAATCCTAGGGCAGGACAAAGGCAACAACACCCTTCTTGAACTGGGCCACAGCAACTTCGTAGAAATGACATCAGCCACGAAGGCCAGAGAAACAAGAGCGAAGAAAAGGATTGCTGGGACTTCACCAAGATGAGCAGGTTCCACACAGCAAAAGAAACACCCGACAAAACTCAAAGCCAACCCACAGAGTGGGAGAAGACATGTGCAAATGACCCTGTCAGGTAAAGGGCCAGTATCCAAGATCTCTGAAGAACTTCTGCAACTCCACAGCAAAGAGACCAACGATCCAATCCGGAAGACGGGCAAGAGACATGAATGGAAATGTCACAGAGGAAGACTAGGCATGGCCGACAAGCACGTGAGACAATGCTCCGCATCACTGGCCGTCAGGGAGATATGGGTCAAAAGCACCACGAGATCCCACCTGACACACCAGCGACTGCGGTGAACGTTAACAAGATAGGAAACAGCGAAGGTCGGCGAGGATGTGGCGAAAAGGGAACCCTCTTGCACTGCTGGTGGGAATGTGACCTGATGCAGCCACGCCTGGAAAACCGTGTGCAGGTGCCTCAGAGAGGTAACAACGGATCTGCCCTGCGATCCAGCATGGGGGTGCACTGGTGGAGATGTACCCCAAAGATACAGATGCGGGGAAACACCGGGACACGTGCACCCTGAGGTTTCGAGTTGCAATGCCCACGATAGCCACACTGCGGAAGGAGCCTCGGTGCCCATCGAAAGATGAATGGATAAGGAGGGCGAGTGGTCTCTGTACACGATGGAAGATTACTCAGCCATCAGAAACGACAAACACCCACCATTTGCTTCGATGTGGATGGAACCAGAGGGTATTATGGCTGAGTCAAAGAAAAAGAAGGCAGTCGGCGAAGGACAAACATTCTATGGTCTCGTTCTTTTGGGGAGTATGAAAAAAATAGTGAAAGGGAACAGAGGAGAAAGAAGAAAAAAATGAGTGGGAGATGGCAGAAAAGGAGACAGAACAGGAGAGACTCCTAACCCTGGGAAATGAACAAGGGGTGGAAGAAAGGGAGGAACGCGGGGGGCGGGGTTGACTGGGTGACGGGCACAGAGGGGGGCACTTGATGCGATGAACACTGGGGGAGTTACACTCGATGTTGGCAAAATGACCTCCAATAAGAAAGAAACCTATAACAAACACACAAACCTCCCAAGACACAAAAGTCCAGGGCCAGATGGCTTCCCAGGGGAATTCTATCCAGCGCTTCAAGAAGAAAGACTACCTATGCTACTAAAGCTGCTCCGAAAGATAGAAAGAGATGGAATACTTCCAAGCTCGTTCTTGGAGGCCAGCATCACCTTAACTCCAAAACCCAAGACCCCAAAAGGGGACAATGCTGGACCGATGTCCCTGATTAAGGCGGACGCACACCTTCTCCACAAGATATGAGCCAACAGGATCCGACGGGACATGATTAAGAAGTTACTCACCACGACCCAGTGGGGTTAATCGCCAGGGTGCAAGGCTGCTTCAGCACTCGGAGAACACTCGATGGGCTTCATCAGATCTGCAAGAGAGAAAACAAGAACCAGATGATCCTCTCAAGAGACGCAGAGGAAGCATTTGACAAAATACGGCATCCATGGCAGATCCAAACCCTTCAGAGTACAGGGATAGAGGGAACGTCCCTCAGCATCTTCAAATCCATCTACGAAAAGCCCGTGGCAAATTATCATCCACAATGTGGAAACACTGGGAGCCTTTCTTCGAACATCAGGAACGAGAGACAGGGATGTCCACCCTCACCACGTCTTCTCAACATACTACTAGACATCTCGGCCTCAGCAATCAAGCGACAGAAAAAATAAAAGGCATTCACATTGGCAAAGAAGTAGTCAAACTTGCCCTCTTCACCGATGGCATGCATGGTACTGTACCCGGAAAACCCAAAAGACTCCACCCCAAGATCGTAGAACTCATACAGCAAATTCGGCAGCGTGGCAGGATCCTAAATCTATGCCAAGAAATCAGTCACCTCTCTATACGCCAACGATGACTCTGAAGAAAGAGAAATTAAGGAGTCGGTTCCAGTGACAACTGCACCCAAAAGCATGAGATACCCAGGAATACACCTAACCAAAGAGGTAAAGGATCTCTACCCGAAAAACCACGGAACACATCTGAAAGAAATTGAGGAGGACACTAAGAGATGGAAAACTATCCCATGCTCCTGGATTGGAAGAATTCATATATTGGGAAAATGTCAACGTGACTGACCCAGGGCAATTTACACATTGATTGCAATCCCTATCATCAAAAATACCAAAGGCTCCCTTCAGAGAGTCGCCACAAATCATCTGAAGATTAGTGTGGAATCAGACAAGACCCCGAATGCCCAGGGCAATATTAGAAAAGAAAACCACAGCTGGCGGCATCACAACGCCGGACTTCAGGTTGTGCTACAAGCTGTGCTCATCAAGACAGTGTGCTACTAGCAGAAAAACAGACACACGGATCAATGGGACAGAAGAGAGAAATCCAGAAGTGGACCCTCAACTCTACGGTCAGGACCATATATTCGACCAAGCAGGAGAGACCATCCACTGGAAAAAAGACAGCCTCCTCACTAAAGGCTGCTGGGAACGTTGGACAGCCACATGCAAAAGAATGAAACTGGACCATTCTCTCACACCATACACAGAGATAAAACTCAAAATGGATGAAAGATGTAAATGTGAGATGAGATTCCTCAAAACCCTAGGGGAGAACACAGGCAACGTCCTTCCCGAACTTGGCCACAGTAACTTCTTGCAAGATACACCCGTGAAGGCCAGAAAACAAAAGCAAAGATGAACTATTGGGACTTCATCGGGATGAGAAGCTTCCGCACAGCCAAAGAGACACTCAACAAAACCAACAGACAACCTCCAGAAATCTCGGTCTCCTCCATGTAATCCGTATCTCGGTCTCCCTCCATGGCTCTGGCTCTCACTGAAACCTCACTGTATCTCGGTCTCCCTCCATGGCTCTGGCTCTCACTCCCTGTCTCTCTGTCTCCCCCTGCCTGTCTCTCGGTCTGTCCCTCCCGGTCTCTCGGTCTCTCCCTCCCTGTCTCTGGGTCTGTCCCTCCCTGTCTCGGTCTCCCTCCCTCTCTGTCTCTCCCACGTTGTCTAGATCTCACCCTCTTTCTCTCTGTGTCTCGGTCTCTCCCTCCCAGGCTCTCGGTGTCTCCCTACCTGTTTCCCTGCCTCTCCCTGCCTGTCTTTCTGTATCTCCCTCGCTGTCTCTGTCTCTCCATCCCTGTCTCTCTGACTCTCCTTCCCTGTGTCTGTGTCTGTCTCTCCCCGCTGCCCCATCTCAGTCTGTCCCCGCCCTGCCCCCCACCCCGTCTCCTCTCCCGCCCTCTCTCTGACTCTCGCTCCCTGTCTCGCCGACTCTCCCTTCCTGTGTCTCTCTCTCTTTGCGTCTCTGTCTCTCTGCCAGTCTCTGTGTGTCTCCCTTCGTGTCTCCCAGTCTCTCACTCCGTCTCGTTCTCTCCATCCTGTCTCTGTGTTCCCCTCTCTGTGTCTCAGTCTCCCTCCCTTTCTCTCTGACTCTTCCTCCCTGTCTCTCAGTGTATCCCTCCCGGGCTCTCGGTTGCTCTCATGTCTGCTCCCTGTCTCTCTGACTCTCCTTCCATGTGGCTCATCACGTCTCCCTCACATCTCCTCCCCATCCCTATCTTCCCTCCCTGTCTTGTCCCCTCCCTGTGTCTGTCCATCCCTCCAGTTCTGTCTCTCCTTCCCTCTCCACGTTAATGAAACAAAGGATGAGAACCGTAGGATTCTCTCAATAGATGCAGAAAAAGCATTTGACCAAATAGACCATCCTTTCATGATGGAAACCTTCTGCTGGGTACGCATACTGGGAAAAAAACCTCAATTATCATAAAACCCAGGTACAAACACCCAGAGACGAACGTGCTCTTCATTGGGAAAAACCTGGAGCTTTTCCCTTAAGGTCAGGAACACGACAGGGTGTCCACCCTCAACACTCTCGTTCGGCAGAATAGTAGTGGTCCTCGCTTTCCCAGCGACATTCCGAAACAGAAAAAAAAGGCATCCGGATCGGCAAAGAAGTCAAACTCTCACTCTTCACAGAGGACATGACACTCTATGTGGGAAACCTCACACAATCACTAGACTAGATCGTACGTAAGGGATCTATCCAACAAGACGACCTAACTAACGATCGTGGGTATCTATGCCCTGAATGTGGGAGTTGCCACGGATATCAATCAATCGCTAAGCAAAGTTAAGACATACTTAGATAATAATACCCTTTTACTTGGAGACTCGAATACGGCGCTTTCTGCAATTGACAGGTCTTCCAGGCACAGCATCTCCAAAGAAACAAGAGCACTAAAGGATACAGTGGACCAGGTGGATCTCACAGATATTTACAGAACTTTACATGCAAATGCAACTGAATTCACATTCTTCTCAATTGCACGTGGAACTTGTCCAGAAGAGACCACATACTGGGTCACAAATCAGGTCATAATCGATACCAAAACTTTGGGATCGTCCCCTGCATATTTTCAGCCCATAATGCTCTGAAACTAGAGCTCAACCACAAGAAGTTTGCAAGGATTTCAAACACGTGCAGGTTAAGGACCATCCTGCTAAAAGGTGAAAGGGTCAACCAGGACATAGAGAAGAATTAAGAAAATTCACGGAAACCAATGAGAACGAAGATACGAAACCGTTCAGAATCTCTGGGATACAGCAAAAGCGGTCCCAAATAGGGGAAAGACATCGCAATACAAGCATCGATCAAAACACTGAAAGAACTCAAACACGAAAAACTAACCTGGCACCTAAAGGAGCTGGAGAAGGACCAGCAAATGAAACCTTCACCCCAGCAGAAGACGACGGTTAATAAAAATTCGAGCAGAACTCAATGAAATAGAGAGCAGAAGAACTGAGGAAACACATCCACAAAACCAGGTGGTGGACCTCTGAAAGAACCAATAAGAGAGAGAAAAACCATGAAGCCAGCCTTATTAAAAGAAGAGAGAAAAGACTCCAATTAACAAAAACACGAATGAGAAAGGAGAGATCACCACCACCACGTAGGAAATACAAGCGATCTGAAAAAACTCATCCTGAGCAGCTATACGCCAATAAATTGGGCAATCGAGAAGAAACGAACGCATTCCGGAAAACCACAAACTACCAAAAACGGAACAGGAAGACACAGAGAAAACCCCAACAGGTCAATATCCAGGGAGGAAATTAAAGCAGTCATCATCATCAAAGACCTCCCAGGACACAAAAGTCTAGGGCCGGGTGGCTTCCTGAAACACTGTGGAACACGTCGGAAAGAAACTGAGGAAGACACAAAGAGATGGAAAAGGGTTCCACGCTCCTGGGTTGGAAGAATTGATATTGGGGAAAATGTCAACGTGACCCAGGGCAATATACACAACTAATGCAATCCCTGTCAGAAATAGCACGGACTCTCTTCAGAGAGCTGGAGCAAGTCCTCTGAAGGCTGGTGTGGAATGCGAAAAGACCCCGAACGGCCACGGGAAGAGTCGCCAAGAAAAACCACTGCGGGGGCAGCACAATGCCGGATTTCACGTTGTGCCACGAAGCTGTGACGGGCAAGACAGTGGGATACTGGCACAAAAACAGACACGCGATCAATGGAACAGAAGAGAGCATCCAGAGGTGGACCCTCAACTCTATGGGCAACTAATATTCAGCCAGGCAGGAAAGACCATGCACGGGGAAAAAGAAAAGACAGTCTCTTCATAAATGCTGCTGGGAACACTGGACAGCCACACGCAGAAGAATGAAACTGGACCATTCCTCTCACACCATACACAAGGATAAACTCAAAATGGATGAAGGATCTCAATTTTGCAAGACAAGAGTCCATCAAAATCCTAGGGCAGGACAAAGGCAACAACACCCTTCTTGAACTGGGCCACAGCAACTTCGTAGAAATGACATCAGCCACGAAGGCCAGAGAGAAACAAGAGCGAAGAAAAGGATTGCTGGGACTTCACCAAGATGAGCAGGTTCCACACAGCAAAAGAAACACCCGACAAAACTCAAAGCCAACCCACAGAGTGGGAGAAGACATGTGCAAATGACCCTGTCAGGTAAAGGGCCAGTATCCAAGATCTCTGAAGAACTTCGGCAACTCCACAGCAAAGAGACCAACGATCCAATCCGGAAGACGGGCAAGAGACATGAATGGAAATGTCACAGAGGAAGACTAGGCATGGCCGACAAGCACGTGAGACAATGCTCCGCATCACTGGCCGTCAGGGAGATATGGGTCAAAAGCACCACGAGATCCCACCTGACACACCAGCGACTGCGGTGAACGTTAACAAGATAGGAAAAGCGAAGGTCGGCGAGGATGTGGCGAAAAGGGAACCCTCTTGCACTGCTGGTGGGAATGTGACCTGATGCAGCCACGCCTGGAAAACCGTGTGCAGGTGCAGAGAGAGGTAACAACGGATCTGCCCTGCGATCCAGCATGGGGGTGCACTGGTGGAGATGTACCCCAAAGATACAGATGCGGGGAAACACCGGGACACGTGCACCCTGAGGTTTCGAGTTGCAATGCCCACGATAGCCACACGCGGAAGGAGCCTCGGTGCCCATCGAAAGATGAATGGATAAGGAGGGCGAGTGGTCTCTGTACACGATGGAAGATTACTCAGCCATCAGAAACGACAAACACCCACCATTTGCTTCGATGTGGATGGAACCAGAGGGTATTATGGCTGAGTCAAAGAAAAAGAAGGCAGTCGGCGAAGGACAAACATTCTATGGTCTCGTTCTTTTGGGGAGTATGAAAAAAATAGTGAAAGGGAACAGAGGAGAAAGAAGAAAAAAATGAGTGGGAGATGGCAGAAAAGGAGACAGAACAGGAGAGACTCCTAACCCTGGGGGAAATGAAAAAGGGGTGGAAGAAAGGGAGGAACGCGGGGGGCGGGGTTGATGGGTGACGGGCACAGAGGGGGGCACTTGATGCGATGAACACTGGGGGAGTTACACTCGATGTTGGCAAAATGACCTCCAATAAGAAAGAAACCTATAAACAAAACAACAAACCTCCCAAGACACAAAAGTCCAGGGCCAGATGGCTTCCCAGGGGAATTCTATCCAGCGCTTCAAGAAGAAAGACTACCTATGCTACTAAAGCTGCTCCGAAAGATAGAAAGAGATGGAATACTTCCAAGCTCGTTCTTGGAGGCCAGCATCACCTTAACTCCAAAACCCAAGACCCCAAAAGGGGACAATGCTGGACCGATGTCCCTGATTAAGGCGGACGCACACCTTCTCCACAAGATATGAGCCAACAGGATCCGACGGGACATGATTAAGAAGTTACTCACCACGACCCAGTGGGGTTAATCGCCAGGGTGCAAGGCTGCTTCAGCACTCGGAGAACACTCGATGGGCTTCATCAGATCTGCAAAGAGAGAAAACAAGAACCAGATGATCCTCTCAAGAGACGCAGAGGAAGCATTTGACAAAATACGGCATCCATGGCAGATCCAAACCCTTCAGAGTACAGGGATAGAGGGAACGTCCTCAGCATCTTCAAATCCATCTACGAAAAGCCCGTGGCAAATTATCATCCACAATGTGGAAACACTGGGAGCCTTTCTTCGAACATCAGGAACGAGAGACAGGGATGTCCACCCTCACCACGTCTTCTCAACATACTACTAGACATCTCGGCCTCAGCAATCAAGCGACAGAAAAAATAAAAGGCATTCACATTGGCAAAGAAGTAGTCAAACTTGCCCTCTTCACCGATGGCATGCATGGTACTGTACCCGGAAAACCCAAAAGACTCCACCCCAAGATCGTAGAACTCATACAGCAAATTCGGCGGCAGCGTGGCAGGATCCTAAATCTATGCCAAGAAATCAGTCACCTCTCTATACGCCAACGATGACTCTGAAGAAAAGAGAAATTAAGGAGTCGGTTCCAGTGACAACTGCACCCAAAAGCATGAGATACCCAGGAATACACCTAACCAAAGAGGTAAAGGATCTCTACCCGAAAAACCACGGAACACATCTGAAAGAAATTGAGGAGGACACTAAGAGATGGAAAACTATCCCTGCTCCTGGATTGGAAGAATTCATATATTGGGAAAATGTCAACGTGACTGACCCAGGGCAATTTACACATTGATTGCAATCCCTATCATCAAAAATACCAAAGGCTCCCTTCAGAGAGTTGCCACAAATCATCTGAAGATTAGTGTGGAATCAGACAAGACCCCGAATGCCCAGGGCAATATTAGAAAAGAAAACCACAGCTGGCGGCATCACAACGCCGGACTTCAGGTTGTGCTACAAGCTGTGCTCATCAAGACAGTGTGCTACTAGCAGAAAAACAGACACACGGATCAATGGGACAGAAGAGAGAAATCCAGAAGTGGACCCTCAACTCTACGGTCAGGACCATATATTCGACCAAGCAGGAGAGACCATCCACTGGAAAAAAGACAGCCTCCTCACTAAAGGCTGCTGGGAACGTTGGACAGCCACATGCAAAAGAATGAAACTGGACCATTCTCTCACACCATACACAGAGATAAAACTCAAAATGGATGATGAAAGATGTAAATGTGAGATGAGATTCCCTCAAAACCCTAGGGGAGAACACAGGCAACGTCCTTCCCGAACTTGGCCACAGTAACTTCTTGCAAGATACACCGTGAAGGCCAGAAAACAAAAGCAAAGATGAACTATTGGGACTTCATCGGGATGAGAAGCTTCCGCACAGCCAAGAGACACCAACAAAACCAAGAGACAACCTCCAGAATGGGAGAAGCTATGTGCAAATGACCGTCAGATAAAGGCCAGCATCCACGATCTCTCAAAGAACCCATTCAACTCAACAGCAGAGAAACCAACCATCCAATCCGGAAATGGGCAAAAGACACGAACCGAAATGGCACAGAGCAAGACGTCGACGTGGCCGACAAGCCCATGAGAAAATGCGCCGCATCACTGTTATTTCCATCAGGGAAACACACGTCAAAAGCACAACGAAATCCCACTTACACCGGTGAGAATGGGGAACATTGGCCAGACAGGAAACCACAAATACTGGACAGGATGTGCAGAAAAAGGGGAACGATTTAAAAAACAATTTCAGAGGTCAACAGAGGAAAGGGAGGAGGGGGCGAGGGGGGAGGGGGGCAGGTGGGGCAGGCTTAGGGAGGGACCTGAGGCGGGGAGGGGGGGGGGGGAGGAGGAGCCAGCCAAGGGCCTTGGGGGGGGGGGGGGCCCAGCAGCCCAGGCCCTCAAGCCACCGCCCCAAGGCCCTGCCCTGACATCGCAAGGTGCCTGCATCCTAACCCCTCTGAGCAGCGCGGATGGGGTTGCGGCGGCCGGCCCCGGTGGAGCGGTGGAGGGGCCCCACACCTCCCTGAGCCGCTCCTGTGAGACCTGACCTGACACGTAGGAGGCCCCGCCGCCGCCCCCCCTCGAGAACAGGTTGCCACACTCCTCCCCCGCGCAGCCCTCTGCCGGCACCCTGGCGGCCCAAAGGGTGTCACGGGGCTCGCCACGGGGGCGCCTCCATGCGGCCCCCAAGACTCACTGTCCCCCTCCGGTCCCTCCAGGCACCGCCGCGCACCAGCGAGGGCCAGATGCCTCTCGCACCACACCCCGGGGCCCGTCACGCCTCCGGGGCCCACGCTGACTGCGACCTGCGGCCGGGGGCGGGCGAGGCCGGAGCGCTGCCGCTGAGCCGCGGAGCGCGGGGAACGGGGGAAGGGCGCGGGCCTGGGACTGGGGGCGGCGGCCACGCGCAACCTCCTGCCGTGCCCAGTCGGCATCTGCGCACAGCTCCTCCTGCGGCCACGCCCCGGCCCCTTCAGGTCACGCTCGGGCTCAGGCGCCTGGGCAAGCTCCCGCCCCGCCCCCGCCCCCCCCCGCAGACCTGCCACACAGAGGCCCGCCCTCCGCGGAGCCTACAGGGGACCCGAGACCGCCTCTGCCTCCCCCCGCTAGTCTAGTGGGCGCCGGGGCCGAGGCCTTGGCCCCGGCTCAGTCCCGAGGGACACCTGCTCACGGAGGCACGGAGCCTCTCTCTGGCTCTGTGTCTCCATCCCTGTCCCTCCGTCCCGGTCTCTGTCTCTCCCTCACTGTCTCCCTCGCTCTCCCTCCCGGTCTGGCCCTGTCTCCCTCCCAGTCTCTCTGCCTCTGCCCCCACCCCCATCTCTCTCTCTCCCTCGCCCTCCCAGTCTCTGTGTCCCTCCCAGTCTTTCTTCTCTTACTGCCTATCATGGCCTGTCCCTCGCTGTCTCTCTCTCCCTCTCTGTGCCTACCTTCTTGTCTCTCGGACTCTCACTTGTCTCCCTCCCTGTCTCATTCTCTCCATCCTGTCTCTGTCTCGCTGTCTCCTCCCTCCCTGTCTCTGACTCTCCCCTCCTGTCTCTCGGTCTCCCTCCCTGCACCTTGGTCTCTCCCCTCTGTCTCATCTCTCCCTCTCTGTCTCTTGGTCTGTCTGTCCCTCCCTGTCTCTGGATCCTTCCTTCCCTGTCCTGTGTCTCTCCCCCATCTCGATCTCTCACCCCCGTCGTCTCAGTCACTCCTCCCTGTCTCCATCTCTCTCCCTCCCTGTCTCTCGGTCTCCCCCTCGCTTTCTCTCCGTCTCCCTGCCCACCTCTATCTATCTCTCCCTCCCTGTCTCTGTCCATCCCTCCACTTCTGTCTCTCCTTCCCTGCCTCGGTCTCTCCATCCCTGTCTCTCGCCACCCGTCTCCATCTGTCCCTCCCTGTCTGTGTGTCTCCATCCCTGTCTCTCTCTCATCCTGTCTCTCGGCCTCTCCCTCACTGTATCTCGGTCTCCCTCCATGGCTCTGGCTCTCACTCCCTGTCTCTCTGTCTCCCCCTGCCTGTCTCTCGGTCTCCCTCCCTGTCTCTGGGTCTGTCCCTCCCTGTCTCTCGGTCTCCCTCCCTCTCTGTCTCTCCCACGGTGTCTAGATCTCACCCTCCTTCTCTCTGTGTCTCGGTCTCTCCCTCCCAGGCTCTCGGTGTCTCCCTACCTGTTTCCCTGCCTCTCCCTGCCTGTCTTTCTGTATCTCCCTCGCTGTCTCTGTCTCTCCATCCCTGTCTCTCTGACTCTCCTTCCCTGTGTTGTGTCTGTCTCTCCCCGCTGCCCCATCTCAGTCTGTCCCCGCCCTGCCCCCCACCCCGTCTCCTCTCCCGCCCTCTCTCTGACTCTCGCTCCCTGTCTCGCCGACTCTCCCTTCCTGTGTCTCTGTCTCTCTTTGCGTCTCTGTCTCTCTGCCAGTCTCTGTGTGTCTCCCTTCGTGTCTCCCAGTCTCTCACTCCGTCTCGTTCTCTCCATCCTGTCTCTGTGTTCCCCTCTCTGTGTCTCAGTCTCCCTCCCTTTCTCTCTGACTCTTCCTCCCTGTCTCTCAGTGTATCCCTCCCGGGCTCTCGGTGTCTCTCTGTCTCTGTCTCTCCCTCCCTGTCTCTCTGACTCTCCTTCCATGTCTGGCTCTCTCCCTCCCTTCCTCATTCTTCCTCCTTGTCTCGGTCTCTCCCTCACCATCTCGTCTCTCCCTCCCCATCCCTATCTCTCCCTCCCTGTCTGTGTCCCCCTCCCTGTGTCTGTCCATCCCTCCAGTTCTGTCTCTCCTTCCCTCTCCACGTTAATGAAACAAAGGATGAGAACCGTAGGATTCTCTCAATAGATGCAGAAAAAGCATTTGACCAAATAGACCATCCTTTCATGATGGAAACCTTCTGCTGGGTACGCATACTGGGAAAAAAACCTCAATTATCATAAAACCCATGTACAAACGACCCAGAGAGGGAACGTGCTCTTCATTGGGAAAAACCTGGAGCTTTTCCCTTAAGGTCAGGAACACGACAGGGTGTCCACCCTCAACACTCTCGTTCGGCAGAATAGTAGTGGTCCTCGCTTTCCCAGCGACATTCCGAAACAGAAAAAAAGGCATCCGGATCGGCAAAGAAGTCAAACTCTCACTCTTCACAGAGGACATGACACTCTATGTGGGAAACCTCACACAATCACTAGACTAGATCGTACGTAAGGGATCTATCCAACAAGACGACCTAACGATCGTGGGTATCTATGCCCTGAATGTGGGAGTTGCCACGGATATCAATCAATCGCTAAGCAAAGTTAAGACATACTTAGATAATAATACCCTTTTACTTGGAGACTCGAATACGGCGCTTTCTGCAATTGACAGGTCTTCCAGGCACAGCATCTCCAAAGAAACAAGAGCACTAAAGGATACAGTGGACCAGGTGGATCTCACAGATATTTACAGAACTTTACATGCAAATGCAACTGAATTCACATTCTTCTCAATTGCACGTGGAACTTTGTCCAGAAGAGACCACATACTGGGTCACAAATCAGGTCATAATCGATACCAAAACTTTGGGATCGTCCCCTGCATATTTTCAGCCCATAATGCTCTGAAACTAGAGCTCAACCACAAGAAGTTTGCAAGGATTTCAAACACGTGCAGGTTAAGGACCATCCTGCTAAAAGGTGAAAGGGTCAACCAGGACATCAGAGAAGAATTAAGAAAATTCACGGAAACCAATGAGAACGAAGATACAACCAACCGTTCAGAATCTCTGGGATACAGCAAAAGCGGTCCCAAATAGGGGAAAGACATCGCAATACAAGCATCAATCCAAACACTGGAAAGAACTCAAATACGAAAACTAACCTGGCACCTAAAGGAGCTGGAGAAGGACCAGCAAATGAAACCTTCACCCAGCAGAAGACGACGGTTAATAAAAATTCGAGCAGAACTCAATGAAATAGAGAGCAGAAGAACTGAGGAAACACATCCACAAAACCAGGTGGTGGACCTCTGAAAGAACCAATAAGAGAGAGAAAAACCATGAAGCCAGCCTTATTAAAAGAAGAGAGAAAAGACTCCAATTAACAAAAACACGAATGAGAAAGGAGAGATCACCACCACCACGTAGGAAATACAAGCGATCTGAAAAACTCATCCTGAGCAGCTATACGCCAATAAATTGGGCAATCGAGAAGAAACGAACGCATTTCCGGAAAACCACAAACTACCAAAAACGGAACAGGAAGACACAGAAAACCCCAACAGGTCAATATCCAGGGAGGAAATTAAAGCAGTCATCATCAAAGACCTCCCAGGACACAAAAGTCTAGGGCCGGGTGGCTTCCTGAAACACTGTGGAACACGTCGGAAAGAAACTGAGGAAGACACAAAGAGATGGAAAAGGGTTCCACGCTCCTGGGTTGGAAGAATTGATATTGGGGAAAATGTCAACGTGACCCAGGGCAATATACACAACTAATGCAATCCCTGTCAGAAATAGCACGGACTCTCTTCAGAGAGCTGGAGCAAGTCCTCTGAAGGCTGGTGTGGAATGCGAAAAGACCCCGAACGGCCACGGGAAGAGTCGCCAAGAAAACCACTGCGGGGGCAGCACAATGCCGGATTTCACGTTGTGCCACGAAGCTGTGACGGGCAAGACAGTGGGATACTGGCACAAAAACAGACACGCCGATCAATGGAACAGAAGAGAGCATCCAGAGGTGGACCCTCAACTCTATGGGCAACTAATATTCAGCCAGGCAGGAAAGACCATGCACGGGGAAAAAGAAAAGACAGTCTCTTCAATAAATGCTGCTGGGAACACTGGACAGCCACACGCAGAAGAATGAAACTGGACCATTCCTCTCACACCATACACAAGGATAAACTCAAAATGGATGAAGGATCTCAATTTTGCAAGACAAGAGTCCATCAAAATCCTAGGGCAGGACAAAGGCAACAACACCCTTCTTGAACTGGGCCACAGCAACTTCGTAGAAATGACATCAGCCACGAAGGCCAGAGAAACAAGAGCGAAGAAAAGGATTGCTGGGACTTCACCAAGATGAGCAGGTTCCACACAGCAAAAGAAACACCCGACAAAACTCAAAGCCAACCCACAGAGTGGGAGAAGACATGTGCAAATGACCCTGTCAGGTAAAGGGCCAGTATCCAAGATCTCTGAAGAACTTCTGCAACTCCACAGCAAAGAGACCAACGATCCAATCCGGAAGACGGGCAAGAGACATGAATGGAAATGTCACAGAGGAAGACTAGGCATGGCCGACAAGCACGTGAGACAATGCTCCGCATCACTGGCCGTCAGGGAGATATGGGTCAAAAGCACCACGAGATCCCACCTGACACACCAGCGACTGCGGTGAACGTTAACAAGATAGGAAACAGCGAAGGTCGGCGAGGATGTGGCGAAAAGGGAACCCTCTTGCACTGCTGGTGGGAATGTGACCTGATGCAGCCACGCCTGGAAAACCGTGTGCAGGTGCCTCAGAGAGGTAACAACGGATCTGCCCTGCGATCCAGCATGGGGGTGCACTGGTGGAGATGTACCCCAAAGATACAGATGCGGGGAAACACCGGGACACGTGCACCCTGAGGTTTCGAGTTGCAATGCCCACGATAGCCACACTGCGGAAGGAGCCTCGGTGCCCATCGAAAGATGAATGGATAAGGAGGGCGAGTGGTCTCTGTACACGATGGAAGATTACTCAGCCATCAGAAACGACAAACACCCACCATTTGCTTCGATGTGGATGGAACCAGAGGGTATTATGGCTGAGTCAAAGAAAAAGAAGGCAGTCGGCGAAGGACAAACATTCTATGGTCTCGTTCTTTTGGGGAGTATGAAAAAAATAGTGAAAGGGAACAGGGAAAGAAGAAAAAAAATGAGTGGGAGATGGCAGAAAAGGAGACAGAACAGGAGAGACTCCTAACCCTGGGAAATGAACAAGGGGTGGAAGAAAGGGAGGAACGCGGGGGGGGGGTTGACTGGGTGACGGGCACAGAGGGGGGCACTTGATGCGATGAACACTGGGGGAGTTACACTCGATGTTGGCAAAATGACCTCCAATAAGAAAGAAACCTATAAACAAACACACAAACCTCCCAAGACACAAAAGTCCAGGGCCAGATGGCTTCCCAGGGGAATTCTATCCAGCGCTTCAAGAAGAAAGACTACCTATGCTACTAAAGCTGCTCCGAAAGATAGAAAGAGATGGAATACTTCCAAGCTCGTTCTTGGAGGCCAGCATCACCTTAACTCCAAAACCCAAGACCCCAAAAGGGGACAATGCTGGACCGATGTCCCTGATTAAGGCGGACGCACACCTTCTCCACAAGATATGAGCCAACAGGATCCGACGGGACATGATTAAGAAGTTACTCACCACGACCCAGTGGGGTTAATCGCCAGGGTGCAAGGCTGCTTCAGCACTCGGAGAACACTCGATGGGCTTCATCAGATCTGCAAGAGAGAAAACAAGAACCAGATGATCCTCTCAAGAGACGCAGAGGAAGCATTTGACAAAATACGGCATCCATGGCAGATCCAAACCCTTCAGAGTACAGGGATAGAGGGAACGTCCCTCAGCATCTTCAAATCCATCTACGAAAAGCCCGTGGCAAATTATCATCCACAATGTGGAAACACTGGGAGCCTTTCTTCGAACATCAGGAACGAGAGACAGGGATGTCCACCCTCACCACGTCTTCTCAACATACTACTAGACATCTCGGCCTCAGCAATCAAGCGACAGAAAAAATAAAAGGCATTCACATTGGCAAAGAAGTAGTCAAACTTGCCCTCTTCACCGATGGCATGCATGGTACTGTACCCGGAAAACCCAAAAGACTCCACCCCAAGATCGTAGAACTCATACAGCAAATTCGGCAGCGTGGCAGGATCCTAAATCTATGCCAAGAAATCAGTCACCTCTCTATACGCCAACGATGACTCTGAAGAAAGAGAAATTAAGGAGTCGGTTCCAGTGACAACTGCACCCAAAAGCATGAGATACCCAGGAATACACCTAACCAAAGAGGTAAAGGATCTCTACCCGAAAAACCACGGAACACATCTGAAAGAAATTGAGGAGGACACTAAGAGATGGAAAACTATCCCATGCTCCTGGATTGGAAGAATTCATATATTGGGAAAATGTCAACGTGACTGACCCAGGGCAATTTACACATTGATTGCAATCCCTATCATCAAAAATACCAAAGGCTCCCTTCAGAGAGTCGCCACAAATCATCTGAAGATTAGTGTGGAATCAGACAAGACCCCGAATGCCCAGGGCAATATTAGAAAAGAAAACCACAGCTGGCGGCATCACAACGCCGGACTTCAGGTTGTGCTACAAGCTGTGCTCATCAAGACAGTGTGCTACTAGCAGAAAAACAGACACACGGATCAATGGGACAGAAGAGAGAAATCCAGAAGTGGACCCTCAACTCTACGGTCAGGACCATATATTCGACCAAGCAGGAGAGACCATCCACTGGAAAAAAGACAGCCTCCTCACTAAAGGCTGCTGGGAACGTTGGACAGCCACATGCAAAAGAATGAAACTGGACCATTCTCTCACACCATACACAGAGATAAAACTCAAATGGATGAAAGATGATGAAAGATGTAAATGTGAGATGAGATTCCTCAAAACCCTAGGGGAGAACACAGGCAACGTCCTTCCCGAACTTGGCCACAGTAACTTCTTGCAAGATACACCCGTGAAGGCCAGAAAACAAAAGCAAAGATGAACTATTGGGACTTCATCGGGATGAGAAGCTTCCGCACAGCCAAAGAGACACTCAACAAAACCAACAGACAACCTCCAGAATGGGAGAAGCTACGTGCAAATGACCCGTCAGATAAAGGGCCAGCATCCACGATCTCTAAAGAACCCATTCAACTCAACAGCAGAGAAACCAACCATCCAATCCGGAAATGGGCAAAAGACACGAACCGAAATGGCACAGAGCAAGACGTCGACGTGGCCGACAAGCCCATGAGAAAATGCGCCGCATCACTGTTATTTCCATCAGGGAAACACACGTCAAAAGCACAACGAAATCCCACCTTACACCGGTGAGAATGGGGAACATTGGCCAGACAGGAAACCACAAATACTGGACAGGATGTGCAGAAAGGGGAACGATTTCAAAATTCAACAATTTCAGAGGTAGCCATATTCACCTGAAAGGGACCAAGGGGGAGGGGGGCATGCTGCCGGCCAGGCTGGGGAGCTTAGGGAGGGACCTGAGAGCGGGGAGGGGGTGGGGGGAGGAGGAACAGCCAAGGGCCTTGGGGGGCCTGGGGGGGCCCAGCAGCCCAGGCCCTCAAGCCACCGCCCCAAGGCCCTGCCCTGACATCGCAAGGTGCCTGCATCCTAACCCCTCTGAGCAGCCGCGGATGGGTTCGGCGGCACCTCCCCGAGCCCCGGTGGAGGGGCCCCACACCCTCCCTGAGCCGCTCCTGTGAGACCTGACCTGACACGTAGGAGGCCCCGCCGCCGCCCCCTCCGAGAACAGGTGCCACCACTCCTCCCCCGCGCAGCCCTCTGCCCGGCACCCTGGCGGCCCAAAGGGTGTCCGCCGGGCTCGCCACGGGGGCGCCTCCATGCGGCCCCCAAGACTCACTGTCCCCCTCCGGTCCCTCCCAGGCACCCGCCGCGCCACCAGCGAGGGCCAGATGCCTCTCGCACAGCCACCCCGGGGCCCGTCACGCCTCCCGGGGCCCACGCTGACCTGCGCGCCGGGGGCCGAGGCCTGCAGAGCCGCTGCCGCGAGCCCGGAGCGGGGCGCGGGAACCGCGGGGAACCGCGGGGAACCGCGGGCCTGGACTGGGGGCGCGGCCGCGCAACCTCCTGCCGTGCCCAGGTCGCCGCATCTGCGCACAGCTCCTCCTGCGGCCACGCCCCGGCCCCCTTCAGGTCACGCTCGGGCTCAGGCGCCTGGGCAAGCTCCCGCCCCGCCCCCGCCACGCCCCCCGCAGACCTGCCACACAGAGGCCCGCCCTCCGCGGAGCCTACAGGGGACCCGAGACCGCCTCTGCCTCCCCCCGCTAGTCTAGTCGGGGCGCCGGGGCCGAGGCCTTGCGCCCCGGCTCAGTCCCGAGGGACACCTGCTCACGGAGGCACGGAGCCTCTCTCTGGCTCTGTGTCTCCATCCCTGTCCCTCCGTCCCGGTCTCTGTCTCTCCCTCACTGTCTCCCTCGCTCTCCCTCCCGGTCTGGCCCTGTCTCCCTCCCAGTCTCTCTGCCTCTGCCCCCACCCCCATCTCTCTCTCTCTCCTCGCCCTCCCAGTCTCTGTGTCCCTCCCAGTCTTTCTTCTCTTACTGCCTATCATGGCCTGTCCCTCGCTGTCTCTCTCTCCCTGTCTCTGTGCCTATCTTGTCTCTCGGACTCTCACTTGTCTCCCTCCCTGTCTCATTCTCTCCATCCTGTCTCTGTCTCGCTGTCTCCTCCCTCCCTGTCTCTGACTCTCCCCTCCTGTCTCTCGGTCTCCCTCCCTGCACCTTGGTCTCCCCTCTGTCTCATCTCTCCCTCTCTGTCTCTTGGTCTGTCTGTCCCTCCCTGTCTCTGGATCCTTCCTTCCCTGTCCTGTGTCTCTCCCCCATCTCGATCTCTCACCCCCGTCGTCTCAGTCACTCCTCCCTGTCTCCATCTCTCTCTCCCTCCCTGTCTCTCGGTCTCCCCCTCGCTTTCTCTCCGTCTCCCTGCCCACCTCTATCTATCTCTCCCTCCCTGTCTCTGTCCATCCCTCCACTTCTGTCTCTCCTTCCCTGCCTCGGTCTCTCCATCCCTGTCTCTCGCCACCCGTCTCCATCTGTCCCTCCCTGTCTGTGTGTCTCCATCCCTGTCTCTCTCTCATCCTGTCTCTCGGCCTCTCCCTCACTGTATCTCGGTCTCCCTCCATGGCTCTGGCTCTCACTCCCTGTCTCTCTGTCTCCCCCTGCCTTCTCTGTCTCCCCCCGTCTCTCGGTCTCTCCCTCCCTGTCTCTGGGTCTGTCCCTCCCTGTCTCTCGGTCTCCCTCCCTCTCTGTCTCTCCCACGGTGTCTAGATCTCACCCTCCTCTCTCTGTGTCTCGGTCTCTCCCTCCCAGGCTCTCGGTGTCTCCCTACCTGTTTCCCTGCCTCTCCCTGCCTGTCTTTCTGTATCTCCCTCGCTGTCTCTGTCTCTCCATCCCTGTCTCTCTGACTCTCCTTCCCTGTGTCTGTGTCTGTCTCTCCCCGCTGCCCCATCTCAGTCTGTCCCCGCCCTGCCCCCCACCCCGTCTCCTCTCCCGCCCTCTCTCTGACTCTCGCTCCCTGTCTCGCCGACTCTCCCTTCCTGTGTCTCTGTCTCTCTTTGCGTCTCTGTCTCTCTGCCAGTCTCTGTGTGTCTCCCTTCGTGTCTCCCAGTCTCTCACTCCGTCTCGTTCTCTCCATCCTGTCTCTGTGTTCCCCTCTCTGTGTCTCAGTCTCCCTCCCTTTCTCTCTGACTCTTCCTCCCTGTCTCTCAGTGTATCCCTCCCGGGCTCTCGGTGTCTCTCTGTCTCTGTCTCTCTGACTCTCCTTCCATGTCTGGCTCTCTCCCTCCCTTCCTCATTCTTCCTCCTTGTCTCGGTCTCTCCCTCACCATCTCTGTCTCTCCCTCCCCATCCCTATCTCTCCCTCCCTGTCTGTGTCCCCCTCCCTGTGTCTGTCCATCCCTCCAGTTCTGTCTCTCCTTCCCTCTCCACGTTAATGAAACAAAGGATGAGAACCGTAGGATTCTCTCAATAGATGCAGAAAAAGCATTTGACCAAATAGACCATCCTTTCATGATGGAAACCTTCTGCTGGGTACGCATACTGGGAAAAAAACCTCAATTATCATAAAACCCATGTACAAACGACCCAGAGAGGGAACGTGCTCTTCATTGGGAAAAACCTGGAGCTTTTCCCTTAAGGTCAGGAACACGACAGGGTGTCCACCCTCAACACTCTCGTTCGGCAGAATAGTAGTGGTCCTCGCTTTCCCAGCGACATTCCGAAACAGAAAAAAAAGGCATCCGGATCGGCAAAGAAGTCAAACTCTCACTCTTCACAGAGGACATGACACTCTATGTGGGAAACCTCACACAATCACTAGACTAGTACGTAAGGGATCTATCCAACAAGACGACCTAACTAACGATCGTGGGTATCTATGCCCTGAATGTGGGAGTTGCCACGGATATCAATCAATCGCTAAGCAAAGTTAAGACATACTTAGATAATAATACCCTTTTACTTGGAGACTCGAATACGGCGCTTTCTGCAATTGACAGGTCTTCCAGGCACAGCACTCCCAAAGAAACAAGAGCACTAAAGGATACAGTGGACCAGGTGGATCTCACAGATATTTACAGAACTTTACATGCAAATGCAACTGAATTCACATTCTTCTCAATTGCACGTGGAACTTTGTCCAGAAGAGACCACATACTGGGTCACAAATCAGGTCATAATCGATACCAAAACTTTGGGATCGTCCCCTGCATATTTTCAGCCCATAATGCTCTGAAACTAGAGCTCAACCA
>NW_023329997.1:0-27300 GCF_011100685.1 Canis lupus familiaris | reverse complement strand
GAAGAAGAAGAAACAATCCAAATGTTCATCAACTGATGAATGGATAAACAAAAATGGGAATATCCATGCAGTAAAAATTTAGCCATTAGCATTAAAAAGTAACGAAAAATACCTATTCATGCTACAGCACGTATGAACCTTGAAATCATTGTGCTAAGTGAAAGAAAGCAGATACAAAATTCCACATGTCATATGATTCCATTTTTATGAAATGTCCAGAACAGGCAAATCTATAGAGAAGAAAACAGACTGGTTACTGGAGGGGTCTGGGGTTAGAGAGGGTAACAGAGAGTGACAGAGAAGGTCACCTGTATTTGCCATGATGAAATGTTCTGGAATCAGGTATCAGTGATGTGGTGATAGTTGTACAACTTTCTGAAATATGAAAAACCACAAAACCGTAAACTTTAAAGGGGTAAATTTTACAGTATGTGAATTACATCTCAAAGTTCTAAAACTCAAATAAGTAACAACATCAGAATTAGTGTGATATACTTAGTATAGAACAAAGTGGGACTAATCACTTTTATTTGATTGTTTGCTGTGATAATAAGGGAGAAAAGCAAAACACAAAATTCAATAGATTTCAGTAATTCATTCCACAAAAGCTAATGGAGCTCTTGCCATCCTATGCAAACTAAGGGTCTTAGAAGCTAATGGAGAGGCTTAGAAGAGGACACAGTGGGGATGCCTGGGTGGCAGAGCGGCTGAGCATCTGCCTTTGGCTCAGGGCCTGATCCCAGATTCCAGGGACCGAGTCCTGCATGGGGCTCCTTGCATGGAGCTGCTTCTCCTCCCTCTGCCTGTGTCTCTGCCTCTCTCTCTCATGTGTGTTTCTCAGGAATAATAAATAAAATCTTTAAAAAAAAGAAGAAGAAGGAGGGAGGAGGGAGGAGGGGGGAGAAGAAGAAGAAGAAAAGAAGAAGAAGAAGAAGGAGGAGGAGGAGGAGGAGAAGGAGGAGAAGAAGGAGAAGAAGGAAGAAGAAGGGAAGAAGGAAGAAGAAGGAAGAAGAAGAAGGAAGAAGGAAAAGAAGAAGACGACGACACAGTGTACTGGGAGCCCAAGCATGGTTGGTTCTGCTTGTCTACCCAAGCATAGCTTATCAGAGCAGGCCACGAGCTTCTGGTCCTGGGAGCTGCAGACAGGCCTCCCTGGAAAGGGAATGACTGGTGAGATAAAGGCTAACAAGCTACCCAGGAGAGAGACACTTGAATAATTTATAGAATGAAATCACACTTTGATCTCCCAGACAAGTGAGAGCAGTTGTGCATCCTTTTGCCTGGGGCCCCAGACCGAGGGAAGGACTGGGTCAGATTACTCGGTCTCCTGCCTAATTTTATTGCAAGTTCTTCCACGCAACGGGACAGGAGAAGGTAGTACGTTAAGAAGTAGGAAGACATGAGTCATGAGTCATGCAATAGATTTTATCAGAGATTAATAAAATGAGGGGAAGAGGGATAACTATTAAAAAGTACAATCTGAGTGAGAAGAGGTGGCCCCATTTTAGTAAAGTGATGAAGATTAGAGTCACAGACTGGCCCGTATGAGGCCTGATGGAATAATGGGGCCTAGTTTGGTACCAAGTGATAGGAGAGGGGACAGTTTCAAACACAACAGCAGAGTGAGCACGATGGCTGACTCATGTCATAGGAATAGCAATACAGAGGATAGAGGGTCAAGACCACAGGGATGGGAAGAGACCAAAGTTTGGGACATGGTGGATACAGCAAGATTTTAGCCTTCATGATGGGTGCAGACTGGAACAAACTATTGTTAATTATCATTTTTATCATTAGCTGTGCCTCCCTGACTCTTTTCCTCTATGAGTCTGTGGGCCTTGGGGAACTGAGGTTACACAGAACACAAAAATGCTAGAATGTCCCCAAGGACAATACAAAGTGCTGGGGAAGGTAGTGTGTTTCAAAGAGGAAGAGGTAGCATCAGTGTGGAAGATTGGGAAAAGATTTACTCACAAAGGCAGTGGCATAAGAACTTGAAAGGATGATGAAATATTTAAAAAACTGTTTCCTGATCACAATATTAATTTATTTTGAGAAATACAGAAAAATACAAAGAAAAAAATGAAAATCACAAATTATTCTACAACTCAGATAAAATGACCATTAATATTTGAGGTGTATACTCTTTCCCTCATTTATTTACATCTATATATCTACTTACATTTGCATCTATATATCTATAAATATCTATATCTATCTATATAGACATGTAGATATTAAAACATGTTTGTGTACATATGTGTGTGTATATACACAAATGCATACTTTATATGTCAAAAAACACTTGCAATCAATAAGGATTCTGACTAGGAAACAGAAGATGAAACAGAATAAGCATAGGCAGGGGAAAAGAGCATTGGAAAGCAATGCAACATTCCAGAAAGAGCAGGAGATAAATAAGACTGGGTTTAAATCCTGCCTCTGCTTCTGTGGAAACTCAAGCAAGTTATTTAATTATGTTGATCCTCAGGTTCCTCATGTGTAAAATGGGTATAACAATATTTATGTGATAGAGCCGCTTTAATGATCAGAACCATGAATGTGTCTGGTGCATAGCAGTGTGCCTAGAGAACAGTAGGCACTGAGCATGTGTCAGGGTAGTAGAGCGGGCTATTTTGGGCAGCTGCGTGTGGCTCTGATTGCTTTTGGTGGGAGATAATTGCAGGTAATGGAGAGGTCAGAGACACACTCACTCACTATAACCCATGGATCACAAGGATTCCAGATCTCAGCTAACTTTAAGAACAAATTAGCCAGAAGTGGTAATAAATCTTTTTAAACTACTTAACAGCATACTCAATTTCTAGACAAATCACTGCATAGTACACAGGCCACAATCAGCTGTCTCACTGCAAGGGATTTCCCTATGATCAACTGTATTACAGTAGGCATAGGCCAAGGTGACTAGCTCACATTTTTAATGGTTATTCTAATATTCTTTATGCTTGAAAATTCTTCTGACCCTCATAAACCAAAGTAGCAGAAGGACTATGATGGCCAACACTTTACTGATGATTCAGAGTGAACTTAGGCCAGTCAGATAATGTTTCTTTTCCTTTTTCCTCCTGAATCAGGGTGGCAGGTTCCTGTCCCTGAGCAAAAGCATCAGCACAGAGAGAGTAATTCAGGCCATCAATTTGGGTGAAGTGTCTATTTGCATATCCGTTTTTCTACAAAGCTATAAAAGTAATTGTCCATCCATCTCTGGTGAAGAAGACCATTATTCTGTCCTCACTGTGATTTGAATCTATTTTAGATATCAGCTACATTTATGAGCCCTCAATTCACTAAGCCATCAAGGCAAACAGATGGTGCCTTGTACTCAGTGTGAGGGCAAAATGACTTGGAGAGCCTGGAGATCAGTCAACAAAAACCTATTTGCAGTGCCATTGAGGATGGCAGTGCTTCCCAGAAGAGGCACCTCATTCTCAGAGAATTAGCAGACTATAAAAATAGCCCTAAATCATTGTTGAGAGAGACAGCATGAGAGGCAGAGAGGCAATCAGTATCCAAGTCAATGGGGGAAAAGGGAGGGTGGTTTTAATAGGATGAGTGTAAAGGGTGGGTGACCAAGAGAATTAAGAAGGCACAGGAGCCCACAGACTCCATCTGGCTACTGCAGCCCCAGTAGCTGAATCGTAGTCTGTGCCACTGAGCTCAGGTACTCACCTCTGGATAGACAACCTTGAATCATTCAGTCAATATTTCCCAGAGGCCTCCTATGTGCAGGACATCACTAAGCTAGCACTGCGGGTGAGGTAAAGATCCCATGTAACAGAAGGTCTGCTGCCAGGGTGCTGGCAATCCAATGTTCACATATAACCACAGTACTCAACATTGTATTAAGTGCCAGGAAGCAGCTGGGGAGGGAGATCATGCTTATCCTTTCTGGTGGAAAGAGCTGTTTGCCTGTGATAAACAGAAAGCTTTTGCTTCCAGTAATCAATTGTGCTTTCATATAACCTAGTTCTATACCTGTGCAAAAATAATATAATCTTTTTAGTTATATAAGTTATATAAAATTTTAAGATTTCTAGTTAATCAGGATATAGAACACATAAAGCTGAATATTCTCTACTAAAGGGTGTATTTAATAACAAAATATATGGAATATAAAATTACATAAATTTTTAAGAAGGAACAATTGTGTTGTTAATCCCAAATCTAAGTGTCTTCAAAACAAAGCCAACAGGCAGGAGAGCTTCGGCTAAGTTAGGAGAGTTCTGTGCCTACCCACCCCACCTGCCATCTTCCCTGCTTCCTCCCATAAAGAACAAAAAGGGAATTTGAGGAGCTGTAATGAATCTAAGATCCATTTTTTAGGGACAACCTCACAACTTTTATTTGAAAATATTGTCAGTGAAAACAGCCTAAGATGATGCATATGTATTCCTTATTTGATCTGTTTAAGAGCTTTCCTATATAAATAATCTTCTTAACATCAGTGCATACAGGAGTCAGGCAAATCTGGGCCAGTATGTTCAGAGCACATTAGTATGACAGTAAAGGTAGTCTCACCTCTGCTTCAGATCTTCCCACAGAATTCATAAGGCTGGCCTGTCATTCAGTTCTCTGCTCAGATGTCTCTAATTGGATGTGGAGAAAGGAAGAAGTTGTGTCAAGGGTTTATCCAGGTTTCATATTTGGTTAATGGGATGGATAGCTGTTCCACCAACCAAGTCAGGGAATTTAGGAGAAAGTGTAAGCTTATCGGGAGGGGAATGTCCAGAGCAGGGGGAAGAAGAGGAGAGAGATATTTTAAGAGACTTAAAGTCTCTTAAAGATTGATTTTAAGATTTATTTATTTATATGAGAGACACAGACTGAGAGAGAGAGGCAGAGGCACAGGCAGAGGGAGGTTCCTCACAGGGAGCCCGACGTGGGACTCAATTCCGGATCCCGAGATCATGACCTGAGCCGAAGGCAGGCGCCCTGAGACAGATGATTAATTCAATTCATTATGGACACATTATGGAATCTATGGACTACGGAGGTAGAGAAGTCCAACACACAGTTCTAGAGCTTTAGGCAAGAAGTATGGCAGAGAGAGGACAAGAGAGCATTAGTATACAGATGAGAATAAAAAAAACTATGAGGGCACATGAGATCATCCCAAGAGGAGAAAAGAGAGTCAGAAGGAAAGCATGAGAACAGAATCCTGGAAAACACCCACATTTAAGAGACAGAGGGAGTGAATTCAGTGATAGGAACTAAGAAAGAAGGCCAGATTGGAAGAACCAAAAGAAAGATGTCAAGAAGATTCGTGGTGTCAAGTATGAGGAATCAAGTCATATATGCGCTGATAAACTGAATTATGTCCACTGAGTGATGTCCAACACTATTCTAAGTCTCAGTAGTGTGACAGGAAGAGAAACCAGCAAACTGAGCGAACAGTGATGTAGAAATAATATACATATGTGTGTGTGTGTGTGTGTGTGTGTATATATATATATATATATATATATATATATATATAATTTTTTTGCTCCTAAGCCAGGGTAAGAGAAAATACAGCAATAACTGCAGGAAGGATGAAGAAGCTAGGAAGGGACTTTTTATAAATAGAAGAGTATTGGATATGAGAAGGCTGTAACAAGACAAAATACGCAAAATTACAGATGAGAGAGCAAACAGTAGACAGCTGAGGTGGCAAGAAATGATGGAACCCAGCATAGGAGTGATTAGTGTTTAGTGGGAAGAAGGTACCCAAGACCAGAAGAAATGACTGAGGTGAATGCAGATAAGCCCAAGGTGGGGGCAAAGGGAGGGGAGAGAAGTTCTCAGTGTTCTTAGTGGAAAGGGTTAATGGGGATATCAGGGAAATGGAAGATGAGCTAAGATAAATAAAAGGATTCAGGAAACTCAGAGGTCTAGAGAAGAAAAGAAATTTAAGGTTACATTGCTGGTTACTGCTTAGGAATATGACAGCAAGAGGAAGGGGGCTAGTTTAGAGAGAACTAACATGTACTGAGTGTTTGTTATGTCCCAAACACTGTTCTTGGTATCTTATTAGGGTTATTTAGATCACATGATGCCACCCCACAAGGCACTTATTAATATTCCCATTTTATTGATAAAAAGTTGAGATTCCAACAGGCTAAAAAACTTGTTTAAAGTCATAATACTAATAAGCATTCAAGTCAGCATTCAAATTCATGTCTTTTGACCACATGCATGTAGCAATTCTGGAGAGACAAACCAGTCCCCTTTCCACTCCACCACACTTTTTCCCTTGGTACTGGGTAAGAATGTTGCTGCCTAGAACATCAATAACAAATACTAAGCGCATTAGTGGAAAAACCAATTCAAGACTAAAATGTTTAAAACATAGTATGTTTGGTCACTACAGAAAATATTACTATGTAAACACACAAATCCTACTGCCATATTGGTTACTAACGGGAAAAATATTTTACATAGTTGAACGAAACCAATCATATAAAAGAGAAAGTGTCAACTGAAGAGATGAAAAGTGCCTAATAGTTCCTTGCTTCTTCTCTGCTAAAGTTCGGCTTGAGCATATTTATTATTTTTAAGCAGGTCCTTTGTAACCAAAAGACTTTAAAAAATGCAAACTGGGGACCCCTGGGTGGCTCAGCAGTTTAGCGCCTGCCTTCCACCCAGGGCGTGATCCTGGAGTCCCAGGATCGAGTCCCGCATCAGGCTCCCTGCATGGAGCCTGCTTCTCCCTCTGGCTCTGTCTCTGAGTCTCTCATGAATAAATAAATAAATAATCTTTTTAAAAATAATAATAATAAAAATTAAAAATGCAAACACATACACACAAGTGAAACTATCAGTTGTGTGTATAGCTTAGCTAAGCAGAACAGACAGAAATTCACACACACATAAACAAAGCCAGAAATGTCATAATAATATATATAGCACTTACTATATAGGCAATGTTGGGGCTTTACATATCATTTAAAGCTTCCCAAGGGCCCTATTATGTAGGTCCTATTATTGTACGAATGAAGAAACTGAGGCACAGAATGATTAAGTAACTGGTTCAATATCACAGACCTGGTAAGCAGTAAAGCAAACTCCAGAGTCTGCAGTCTTAAATACTATTATACTGCCTCTCATAAGATTTAAAATGTGGCTGTGACTTTCCCCCTACTGGAGAGTTTTGAGACTGCATTTTAGAACTACTGATGGATGAGGTACCTCAAATTTAATGTTCTGAAATATAAGTTGTGAAAAAGAGAAACTGTCACACCCAAGAAGAACATGGTAGTCTGATAGGATCAACAGCTGCTTCTTCTGGGGAAGAAAATAACATTACTTATAAAACACTTTGACAGACTTACATAAGCAGTCCAGGGAGGGACCCAATTTTTTCTTTCTTTTCTTTTTTCTTTTCTTTTCTTTTTTTCTTTTCTTCTTTCTTTTCTCTTTTCTCTTTTCTTTCTTCTTTCTTTCTTTCCTTCTTTCTTTCTTTCTTTCTTTTTTTTTTTTTTTTTTTTGCCACAGGAGAATCTTTTGCTTGCTTAAAAGCTTCTATCTTGCAGACTAGTTTTAAATAAAACTTTAAAACAATCTATCCATGTGCCTGGGAAGTTTGTTTTTGCTTAAAACAAACAGTTTAAGTACTATTCCATGACTCTGCAAAATGTAAAAGGTACAAAACTATAGCATATTATGAGTAGCCCTGCATGGCAGTCCTCTAACATGGAATTTTATGATGGTCTGGGCCTCAACAGTTCTTCTTGGCAACTGCTTTGTAAGGACTATTGCTTCAAAGCAGCGGTCCTTGTCAAGGAGGTAGAGAGATGACGTAGCAGCCTTCTGTACCCAAGGATATGGACTCAATACAAATAATACGAGCTACATACTGAGTAGTTTTTAATTTTCTGGCTGAGTAATACTGCTATTCACTTTCTAATCCATTGTACTTCACTACAAACTACCTCAAATGTATTGTTCTTGTCAACATCCTGCTCCAAAACCTTCAAGGGCCACCTAATAGAATATTGTGCAAATTCAATTAGTATTAAAAACCCTCCCCCAAGTAGCTTCAACCTATTTCCCATTATTCTGAGTCTGCTTTTGTCACAGTTCTGTTTTTGCCTTTCCCCCACTCACTGTCCATACTAGAGCTACAATCCCATAGCCTACTGCTATCCCCCTGCCCACTGTTTCTTCTTTCTGGAATAGTCTCTCAATTTATTTACATGCTAGTCATTCTTCAAAGGCCACTCACTCAAGCCCCAGTCCCAAGAAGTCCTCTCTGAAACTGCTCACTCACTATGGGATCTAGCTGAAGCTATATTCAAAGCACTTATCATAGACTGTCTTCCACGTTTTTCTATACTTGTTCTTTCTACCTAAAAATCGCCTCAGAGAAGCAACTAAGTCTTTAGCTTCCGAATCCAGTGCAGTATCCACCACAACATACATGTCCAGTAATTGCTGGAGGGGACTTCGAACTCTAGTTTTAAAAATATCTGCAGATATCACCAATTTGCTCCAAAGGTTTAACATTTGGTTTAGACAAAATTTCACAAAGATCACAAAGTAGTTTTAAGAAAGATATTAAAAAAAACACACACACACAACAGAAAACAAGGTAATGTAGCTTTAAGCTGGGCCTCAGCCTAAGGAGACATCAGAGTTTAGAAGCCCATTTCTTTCATAGAAGATAAGGTCATGTGAAGACTGCTATGTGCAACCTGAGAAGTTACAAAGGCTAAGAGAGGGGAAATTAGCAAAACAGGCAGATGCTTCTTGTGCTCTTTCCTTTTATAAACTACAAGTGGGTTCATTTAATACATGAGAACCCAAATAATGTTTTAACATCTTCTGCATTATACTTCTAAATGACAAAGTAAGAGTGAAATGTACATGATGTACATTTGTTACCAATTATGTCTGCGCTATGAAAGATGTAATGGTTTGTCTGTAGTCACTGTTGTTTTCTTATAACACAATATGGAATCAAGTATAGCAGAATAATTTCTTTTTTTTTTTTTTAATTTTTTTTATTTATTTATGATAGTCACAGAGAGAGAGAGAGAGAGGCAGAGACACAGGCAGAGGGAGAAGCAGGCTCCATGCTCCGGGAGCCCGACGTGGGATTCGATCCCTGGTCTCCAGGATCGCGCCCTGGGCCAAAGGCAGGCGCCAAACCGCTGCGCCACCCAGGGATCCCAGCAGAATAATTTCTATAAAAAAAACCTACATTATCTGATTGAGATATTTATCACTTACCAAGAACTTGGTTTCTACATACCGATTAGACAGAGATAATTTCTCACACAAATAAGGAAGTGTCTGCTTCCTCCCATACAATTCACAGCCCAGGAATTTTTTTTTACTGGAGTTCGATTTGCCAACATATAGCATAACACCCAGTGCTCATCCCGTCAAGTGCCCCCTCAGTGCCCGTCACCCAGTCACCCCGTCAGCCCGCCTACCTCCCCTTCCACTACCCCTTGTTCGTTTCCCAGAGTTAGGTGTCTCTCATGTTCTGTCACCCTCTCTGATATTTTCACTCATTTTCTCTCCTTTCCCTTTTATTCCCTTTCGATGTCAGAAAGCCAATTCAGAAGCACAATTATAAAGCACAGGAGTATTTTTTTTTTCTTTTTTTCACAGGAGTTTTTTTTTTTTTTTTTTTTTTTTTTATTTATGATAGTCACACACAGAGAGAGAGAGAGAGAGGCAGAGACACAGGCAGAGAGGCTCCATGCACCGGGAACCCGATGTGGGATTCGATCCCGGGTCTCCGGGATCGCGCCCTGGGCCAAAGGCAGGCGCCAAACCGCTGCGCCACCCAGGGATCCCTTCACAGGAGTTTTTAAAGCAAAAGTTCACACTTTTCACCGCAGGCATCACGCTAAACACTACGTGCATTCCTCATTAACCAGCACCACCGTTACCCCCATCTTAGTGGGCTTTGAGAAAGAAGCCCTCGTCATGACAACGAGGTGGCCAGCCTGGGGCTAACAACACTCAAGTTTCCCTGATCTCGAATCTCATTCTCTGGAAATCAAATTATCTAACATTATTTTGATGTATACAAACCCCCTTCAGGAACGAATACGCCCACTGCTCACTGCGGCTGTTAGCCTTTGTATTTCCAGAATCACAGGAGTTAATGACTTGCCTTCCTATTCAGGTCTCTTAGGCTCTTGTGTCGTCTTATTATCTTAAATAAGTCCCTGATTATCCCTCCTTATTTTTGCAGCCCTCCAATTACTGCATCCGTTATGCTTTTCTTCATGTAACATCACTGGCAATGAACCGAAAAAATAGGTGCCTTCTTCAAGCAGCTGAAAAGCACAAATATAATAAAGGTATGGAGTTTTTAATTCATCAGCCACAGCATGAATGTTTCCTACATGTGTCTTAAGTCAATTATGTGACAGAAGATTTTGAAAATCCGGGGCCCAGGGCACTCAGTTCCTACCTGTGTGACACAGCACTGGCAATCAGCCGCATTCCGCGGTTCTATTAAGGGATTCTAACTTAGACCTGTTCCCTATGGCACAGTCGTTGATGCTTTGCACCAATTCGCCAGACGCTATCAGACGAACAAGCTAAAGGCTCTGTCCCCGGAAGTTCCCCGTCACCAGGGGCCGCTGACACTTGTTCCCTCAGAGAAACCTCCCCCATTCTGGGCGAGGTCACCGCTCCAGCGACCCCTGCCTGCAACCAATGGCTGCCCCCACCACAGGTTAAGCGCCAAGGAAGTTTCCACGAGAGGCCCGACCGCACACCTTCGGGGCAGCACAGAGCCACCAGGGTCGCGGAACGGAACCAGCGCTCCGCCGCCCCGCCGCCGCCGCCCCTGAACGCAGAAACGCCCTCCCCCGAGCCTCCCTAGGACTGGCGGCGGCCGAAACCCCTCAGGGCCCGCCCCGCCCCGCCCCACCCGCGCTCGGAACACAACGTTCACGGTGCTCGCCGTCGCTGCACGAGGGAGAAAGGGCGAGAGAAATCTGAGGTTCCGCCGGGCTAGGAGCCAGGGCGCCGCAGAACCGCGGCCGATGAACCCTCACCGTGACGCCATCACCACGCGAGGGCCGGGAAGCCGGAGCCACCACCGCGCACACGCACTCACGCACAGGGACCCTCGCCAGCCGCTCGCTGGCCCGTGACTGGCTGGTGCCGGGTGTGGGCGGGACGAGGAGAAGCCGGCAGCGTGCGTCGCTCCAGTCAATCCCGGACCCGCCCCACCCACCGCGCACACGCACGCACCCCCCGGGACCCCCGCCAGCCACTCGCTGGCCTGTGATTGGCTGGTGCCGGGTGTGGGCGGGACGAGGAGAAGCCGGCTGCACTGCGGGCGTGGGTGAGAGCCAGAAGCCGGTTGGAGTGTGGGCCGAGCGCCGTCTTTGGTGAGTGAAGCGTGAGGGAGCCTTGGGAGCCGAGGACGCCCGACGGTGAGGCGGGAAGAAGTGCGGCCGCGCTTGGTTGGGCCGAGAGGGCCTTGGGAGTGGTGGGGGCCGCGGGACTGGGAGGAGGGGAGCGATGCCCGAGTTGAAGGGGGGCGAGGTGGGCTTGGCGGTCTCGGCCCGACCTCGAGGATGAGGGAAAGTTGCCGGATGGGGGGGGGGGGGGGGGGGGGGCGGTCCAGAGACCAGGCCTAACGGCCTGTCGGCTGAGGGGATGAAGCAAAGGCTCGTGGATGAGTCGTGGCCGAGGAGAGGGAAGACCCGCGGAGGGGGTTGGGGCCGACCTCGGGCAGCAGGTCGCGCGGCAAGTACCGGGAGCCCCGGAGCAGGGAGCCTCCCGGAGAGCGGGCCCGCGCGGTGGGTGAGGAAGGATGGGCGGGGGGGGGGCCGAGCGCTCCGGCGGTGGAGTCCCGACAAGGTCACAGGAGCAGAGAGGGCAAGAGGCTCGAAAGGCTGAGGGCGGAAACCGCACGGCCTTGTAACTTCCCCACGACCCCGTGGTTCCTCCCACCCTGGTCGACCCCCTCCTACCCTGGGAAGGTAAGAAGGCCTCGGGCCCTGTATAGGGCAACCGTGACGGGATTTACATTTCTTCCTGAAAGCTAGACCCGCCGGTGAGGGTTAGAAAGCAAAGCGCGGGTCTAGAATTTGGGAGCAGCTGAAATAATTTCGACAGTGCTACTCGCTTTTCACGCTCATCACGAGTGTGGGCAGCAGCTAGTTCCGGCTCGGGGGTCATCGCCACCTCACGACTCAGGCTTCCAGAAGTACCCAGGCGCTTTCGAGTTTAACCGGTTTGGATTGAAAAGTCCAGACAATTGAAGTGGCACCAGGCCCCAGCATGACACATGTATTTGAATACTCTGTATCGGGGAATCTCTTAACTTCCTTGTGTCCCAGAGTCAGTTGAAGGGGGCTTTTTAAATAAAATACAGATTCCTCGGGCCCTGCCCGAGACCCTCTGAATCGGAATCTCCAGACTGAGGCCTTTTAGTCCTTTTAAACCAGCTGACAGGTAACTGATGGAAAATCAAAGCTTGAAGCCCTTGTTCCTGTGACCAAAATGACAGGGTGTGAAGATCCTTCAGTCAGTCTGTTACAGCACCTCAAGCTGGGCAGCTCATCTTCGCTGATGTCATTTCTAGGTTCCCATGCGTTTGGAAAGGTCTGCAGTGGTATCTTACTAAGTTTAGAGAATAATTAGTATTTTCAAACTGGCTTTGAATATCACCCGGTCGTTGGTGCCCCTTTTTGTACCTGTTCAACTTTTTGACAGAGATCTGGGTCAATTGCTATGGGTGGATGAGAAAATTAAAGGAAAATCTGGAAGTGGTGCTAGTGAAAAAAGATCTATTCAAAGCACAGTTGAAATTGGTGGATGAGTTAAGTCACTGGAGAAGAAAGTTTCATTTAATTTTAGGAATGATTTGCATCTTTTTTTTACAATTCGAAGAAAAAAAATGCAGAAAAAAATTCCTGTTAAGGAATAGATTTTAATATTTCTCAGATCAAATATTTTACCAGCATTATAAGATTGATGCTTGGCAATATATTGTCAAAAGAACTCTGGACTGTTTGGGGAGATCTGAGTTCTTTTTTTTTTTTTTTAATTTTTATTTATTTATGATAGTCACAGAGAGAGAGAGGCACAGAGACACAGGCAGAGGGAGAAGCAGGCTCCATGCACCGGGAGCCCGATGTGGGATTCGATCCCGGGTCTCCAGGATCACGCCCTGGGCCAAAGGCAGGCGCCAAACCGCTGCGCCACCCAGGGATCCCGAGATCTGAGTTCTAATCCTCCCCTCTCCGGTTGAGCAGTTCATATAACCCTTCAAAACCCTTTTTCCATCTGTAAAATTAGGCTGTTGGCATGGATTAATCATCTGGGTTGTTACTCTCAAATTATATGATTCATAGTTATTGATCCTGTTACTTTAAAAGTTAGCCATTTTCAACTGGTCTGGCTGTAAATCATAAATACTTGGGAAACTTTCAGCTGGTAATTAGAGAATTACCAAATCTTACGTGCTAGGAGTGTTAGGAATATATGGTATATTAGAATTCATGAGATGGTATAAAAATAAAACTTGAAGTCTAGTGTAATCTATGGTGTATGTTGGACTTTTTATATTCCTCTTTATTAATTTTATCTTCAAATGTGCTATAAGATGGTCTCAATCAGAGACAGGTTATCATTAATCACTGAAAGCAAATAATGACCACATGGTTTCCCCACACCCTTATTCTTACTCTGATCAGAAAACCAGATCAAATATCCTACCCGTACAAACTTCAGTCTGTATCATAGGTGAGGAATGGAGATGAGTGGATTTTCTTTTATATATAGGAGAGAGACTGCCATCCCCACCTTCCTGCAGGAGGGAGGGAAAAAAATTCTGTTGACCTGTTGAACAGTTATACTGATCCAGATAATTCCCAAATAACTTCTTAGTTTAAGAATAATTAAGCAAAGGAAGAAAGAATGCATATATCTACAAAAGGTGCTAGTTTTTAAAAGTGGATTATGTTATATAATAGTTTTGTCTCTTGTGGTTGCAAGGAACCAAGACCTGCTCAAGTTATCATTTCTTCCTTTATGAATTAGAATTAAATAAGCACTTAGGGACATCTAGTTTGGCATTTTTCTTACTGAACACTTAAACTCTACAAATGTGCATACTTGTTACTGTTTTCACTAAATCTTACTAAATGAATTAACTGAGAATAATTTTAATTGTTGAAATATATTATTTTTAAATTTATTCAAATATTCTGTGGTATGCTTACTACATGCAAAGCATCATGGCAGGTAGTGGAGATAGATACAAGCAGGGCAGGTATAGCCTGCTTGCTTCAAGGATTCTAGCAAGAGAAACAGTTAAGCAAGTTTTATAAGAGTTTTTTTTTTTTTTAGGGAAAGCATGGGATCCTATAGGACTGCATAGTCAAAGCAATGATCATAAACTTAGAAAGTCCAGGGAGACTTCGAGTGGAAGTCAGTTAAGGTAAGAACCTGAAAAATGGGAGGAGTTAGCTAGGAAAAAGAATATCTGAAGGAGATGAAGAAAAGGGAGCAACAGTGTTAGGCAGAGAAATCAGATTGTGCAGAGGCACTGGAGTATAGAGAACCTTTTTTTAGAACTTTATTATTATTATTTTTTAAGATTTTATTTATTTATTCATGACAGACACAGAGAGAGGCAGAGAGAGAAGCAGGCTCCATGCAGGAGCTTGATGTGGGACTCTATCCCAGGTCTCCAGGACCACACCCTGGGCCGAAGGCTGAGCCACCCGGGGATCCCCCATTTTTAAGAAATTTAATATGATTTGATTGTGGGGTTCATTGGCAAGAAAGGTGGAAGGAGGAGTTGTTATAAATTGTTATGACCTTCGGAAACTAATGGTTAGTTTTGAAAGCAACAAATAAGCATACACTAGCCTAAAATATAATGTTTAATCTCTCCATCTAGTCCAATCTCTTCTTTCTTGAGGGCCAGTCTTAAATATTTCTTTGTGAAAGTTCCCAAACGTACTTTAGCTAAAAGAACCACACTCTGAATTCAGTTCCTCATTCTCTGTTATGCTCTTGCAAGTAATCATACTCTATCCTGTCCCTTTAAAAAAATATATCTAATGTTTAACATCACATTAATTATTTCAGTGGTTTTTTTGTTCTAACTCCTCACATACATAGTGTTTTAAACCTAGAACTTGCTAACCCTTATATATGATAAAAGCTCAGCAAGTAGGGCTTTAGTCAGTTAGCAGGTATCAGTACTAAAAAAGAGAGGGGATCCCTGGGTGGCTCAGTGGTTTGGCGCCTGCCTTTGGCCCAGGGCGCGATCCTGGAGTCCCGGGATCGAGTCCCGCGTCGGGCTCCCGGCATGGAGCCTGCTTCTCCCTCCTCCTGTGTCTCTGCCTCTCTCTCTATGTCTATCATAAATAATAAATAAATAAATATTTTTTAAAAAAAGAGAAAGGCTAGTTCTAGTTAGAGTTTCCTCTTACTTTAAAAAAAAAAAAAAAAAAAAGAGTTTCCTCTTACTTTAGATGTGTGATGCTGTACAACTCCCCTGGTATAAGGTTTCCTTTTCAGATCAGTGGTATTCTTCCCAATAGGGATGGGGGCTTGGAAGGATGATTTCACTTTTCAGACTAAGCACTATGCCTCCCTTAAAGTTGGATTTTCTTTGAGGGTCCTACCTCTACTTAAAACCCTGGAATAGCAAAGTGTTGAATGAGAGTTTTTATTGAAGGGAGTATGATTCATGATGTACATGAAAAACCCAGAAGTGAAGGTAGGATGTTATGTGGGTAGTGGGATGGGCAGTTGACTTTTGAGTTTATTGTAACTGACACTAATCAGACTTGTATACTTAACATACTATGCTTGACTCCCTTTTATCTGTGGGTAACGTTTACAGGCAGTTTAAATCAGCTCAGTGAAGAAGGAAGTATATACATATTTATTGTGACCAAGGTTGAAACTGAATTTGTCTTCTCGTTATTATGAGACACCTATTAAATAGCTTCCTATGTAAAAGGAGAATGGAGCCTTTTTTGGTCTCTGTGGTCATGGAAATGAATCTTTTTTTTTTTTTTTCCGGCCCCCTTATCCATATAATGATCAGGCTAATATCTTGCCTTTTTTTGGTACTGCTTAAAGGAGTAATATAAAAGAAGGTAGAGAATTTCAAGAGGGAGGCCCAGGGAATACAGGGTATGTAAAGGAAAGGAGAGCTGAAATTTAGGAGGTATTCATTCATTGAGAAGACCCTTAGGGTCGTTTTCTTTTCTTTTCTTTTCTTTTCTTTTCTTTTCTTTTCTTTTCTTTTCTTTTCTTTTCTTTTCTTTTCTTTTTTTTTCTTTTCTTTTCTTTCTTTTTCTTTCTTTCTTTTCTTTCTTTTCTTTCTTTCTTTTTCTTCTTTCTTTCTTTTTCTCCTTTCTTTCTTTCTTTCTTTCTTTCTTCTTTCTTTCTTTCTTTCTTTCTTTCTTTCTTTCTTTCTTTCTTTCTTCTTTCTCTGCAGTGATGTTAAAAATAGTAACCCTAAGTAAAAAAAATTAAAAGGCTATATTATGTTCAATTGAATATAAATTATACTTAAAAAGAGGCGTTTCTAGCAATAGTATTTAATATAAAAGCTTTGTCCTTAAAAGAAGTAAATAATGAGGGCAGCCCCGGTGGCGCAGCAGTTTGGCGCCACCTGCAGCCTGGGGTGTGATCCTGGAGACCCGGGATCGAGTCCCACATCAGGCTCCCTGCATGGAGCCTGCTTCTCTCTCTGTCTGTGTCTCTGCCTCTCTCTCTGTGTCTATGAATAAATAAAATCTTTAAAAAAAAGAGAGAGAGAAGAAGTAAATAATGAACTCAGTAGAAGTTTTGGTTGTTTAGAAAGGCTATAATCTTTTCCCCAAAACAACCACCATTAATAATAGAGATTAGTGTAATAGGTTAGGCACCATATCAGAGGTGAGAATGGAAGCCAGATGCCATGTTGGAGTCAGTCTCAGTTGTAACCAATAAAAACTACACTTAGAGGCATTTAGGATATTCAGCATGGTTTGAAGAGACAGTAAGGAATATTTATTGGTTTGGTTTGAGTGAAGATGTTAAGTTGAATTTAGGGTGAAAATAGCCAGAAAATCAATGGTTACTATTTTAATTGACAAAAGTTATTTCAATTAAAAAAAAAAAAAACTTTCCCTGTTATCAGTGATGTGGTGTTAAAAAGGAATTGATTGGGGTTCCCCCAGTAGCTCACTCTATTAAGCATATGACTCTTGATGTCAGCTCAGATCTTGATCTCAGGATTGTGAGTTCAAGCCCCACACTGGGGTCCATGCTGGGTGTGAAGCCTACTTAAACATAAACAAATAGGAATTGGTTGTATGGGATAAACATCAAAACAATAGGGATAAATACAACTCTTCCTAAAGGTAGCTGAGCGTTAAAAATACATTTAGTTTCTAAAAAATTCTTTTTAAACTTCAAGGATAACCTACCAGATTTTTATGTGGAAACCAGAATGTTTTAATTACATCCAGCTGGGCAGCCCAGGTGGCTCAGCGGTTTAGCGCCGCCTTCAGCCCCTCAGGGTGTGATCCTGGAGACCCAGGATCAAGTCCCACATCAGGCTCCCTGCATGGAGTCTGCTTCTCCCTCTGCCTGTGTCTCTGCCTCTCTCTCTCTCTCTCCTCTCTGTGTATTTAAATAAATAATAAAAAATCTAAAAAAAAATAATTACATCCAGCTATTTAGTGTTCTAGATGTTTCTAACAGCAGAACCTCCTGGAAATTCTCTTTCAGGAGGATTCTTCAGTCACAATGTCAACTGGCACAGATGTTTCTCTTTCTTCATATGATGAAGATCAGGGATCTAAACTTATCCGAAAAGCTAGAGAGGCACCATTTGTTCCCATCGGTAAGTTTGACTTTAATATTCTAATGAGTCTGTTGTAAGTTTTAATACAGGGGAAGTGTGGTCAACTTGTTCATCAGCTGCATCCTGAAAGCATTTGTTTCATTGTCTTCATATATTCTTGAAATATCTGAGATTGGCTAGATATACCTCTTTTTACAAATTTCTGTGTGCAGCCTTCTTTTATTGACTCTTATTTCATTAAATGTGTGTGATCTCAACTACCCTCAGTCTCAATGATTTGCTAGAAGGACTCAAAAGACTCAAAAAAAGCTTACACTCACAGGGTTTATTACAGTCTGTGCTATATTAACTGATTCCCTTCAGGGAAGGAAGTAGGACTTAGAGGAAGCATTCCTTTGGCACTCTTAAAGCACCTACAGGCCCCACAGCCCACATTTTGAAGATGATCTTAACGTTCCGAATCTGCTACTGTTTGCTGCCGATTATGGTTTTTTGGTTTTGAGGGAGAAAACTAAAGACTCAATTTGTATGTTAGTTGATTAATAGTCTTATAAAACATCCTCATAAAAATAGTAGAAAGTACATTGATTGTAAAGTCATTTTGGTTCTCCGACCCCATGCATATGACATATGTGACGATTTGTTTTACAGGAATGGCGGGGTTTGCAGCAATCGTCGCATATGGATTATATAAATTAAAGAGCAGGGGAAATACTAAAATGTCTGTTCACCTGATCCACATGCGTGTGGCAGCCCAAGGCTTTGTTGTGGGAGCAATGACTCTTGGTAGGTTTTTGCAGGAAACTTTCAAGTTTGTAATTCCCATTAATAGATTTCTTTGTAAATAAAACAAAGTAGATTCTTTTAGCTGACTTTGAAGTAGTTTGTAATGTCACATATTTATTCTCACATAAAAATTGCATTAATAAAATAGTTCAAATAGTGACATAGTTTTAGTCTGTGATACATCCTACTAGTTTTAAAGAAAGAAAAGGCAATTCTGTTCATTACAGAGTTTATAATTTCACTGGAGTCCAGTTATGTAAATAGGGTTGGTAGTAAGATTCATTATCTGGGAGACATATGGTTGGTTGCTGTTTTACTGAATTTTTGAAAGTGGGAGAGTTTGGGTTTTAAAGAACCCAAAGGGGTGGGACAGGGAGAGAGGGAGAGAGAATCTTAAGCAGCCTCCATGCTCAGTGTGGAGCCCAACATGGGGCTTGATCTCACAGCCCTGAGATCATGACAGCCAAAATCAAGAGTCAGATGTTTAACCAACTGAGCTATGCAGGCACCCCTGAAAAGATTTTTTTAATGTAGGTATTACATTCTTTTATTGGCTTTATATTTCGTTGCTGTGTGATATCAAATAATACCAAATAAAGTCAAGAGTGACTCCTTTTAAAGTCGTAATGTAAGTACTGATTGTTCTTTAAAACAAATATTTCAGTAGTCTGAACTAGTCATACTAGCCTTGAGCTAGTTAGGAACCCATATAAAAAGAATTTCAGAAACTTGAATAGTTTAAGAAGGCAAGAATAAGCAGCCTTGGGTCATCTTCACCTTGTAAATATTGCGTGTTAGTAAGATGCTACTTTTAACTGTCTTATGAACTGTTTTTAATCTCCTTAATATTGTGGGAAATATTTAAATGCTTAACTAATATTTCTTTTTCCTTTAGGTATGGGCTATTCCATGTATAAGGAATTCTGGGCAAAGCCTAAACCTTAGAAGAAGAGAAGCTGTCTCGGTTTTGTTGGTGGTGCTTGCTTTTTAGTTAGGTATCTCATAGTGAGTTTTTGTTTATGTTGAAAATAAATCATTTGAATGGGTCAGACAATAATATGGTAATTTAAATATTGGCTTTTTTTCTTGCAGGTTTGATTTGCCTGGTAACCAAATTACTTGTGACCAATAACTAGCTAGGTCATTCACGGGAGTCAAATTAGCACAAAAGAAACATGTCACTTTTAAATGTAGTGATAAAATATGCTCCTTCTTAAACTCTTCTGTTAAAATTAGTTGTAAAGAGGACAGTTTGCCAATTCTGAAGTACTCCCAATTGCTGCAGAATATCACATGCTTTTGATGTCATATAGGAATCCTATTTAACTTTTTTCTGCCTGTTTTGCAGACTGAGTACTTCAGTTTTTAGGGCTCTTAATCCTTTCAGAACAGTGCAAAGAATATAAGCTTCCCCACAACTGAAATATGTGTATTTAAACCAAACCCAAAAAGCCGATAACAGCTGCTTAGAAGTAGTATTTATTTCAGAATCATACTTGTAAACATGAGAATAACTTAACTGTGGATCCCAGTTTAGCTTTTTTTGTAATTGCAGTTATATTTATGCTGCTGTTTGTATTAGAATTTTTAAATGTCATCTTGAAATAGAAATGTGTATTTTAAGTACTAATGCAAAGGTAAATGAAAATACTTTTTAAATGTTTGAAGTTTGTTTATTTTCTCTGTAAGAATCATAAATGTTAACAAATTACCTATATTTGAAGTGATTAATGATTTATCAGCAAGGTGGTTCGGTCAGACATTTATACACAAACTTTGGCGTACTCCAGAATGCTTTATTATACGTGAAATTTTCTCGTCTAACCTGAATTTACATTCCATGGTGATAACATGGTAAATGTAGTGTTAGTAAAGTAAGTGAACACATCAATTGCCTTGTATTTATTTCAGTTTGGAAAAAATAAATCATTCCTCAAAGTGTAACACAAGGATTAAGTTCCAAGAAAAGAGAGAATGTTTTGTATTTTTAGTAGGAATGACGGTGAAAGAATATTTATCAAGTAGGAACAATGGTTAATGTTTATTGAGTATTTACTGTATGCCACACACTGTTCTAAGTGCTTTTCATTTATAATGTCAGATTTCCTAACAATCCTAAGAGGTAAGAACTATGATCCTTATTTAGCAGAGGAGGAGACTGAGGCATAAACAGTGTAAATCTCTAACCCAGGGTCTCAGAGCTAGAAAGGGTGGCAGGTTTGGTACTGGAATCTGGGCAGTCAAGTGGTAGATGCCAACAGGTACTAGAAATGTTGGCCTTTGTGAAGTTAATGCTAGAGTGGCAGCAGTTTTCATACATTAATACAATTAGGCAAGAGGTTACAGCATGGTCTTGACTCTCCTGACTAAACCTTGGATCAAATCAGAGTTTTCTCAGTCTTAGCTATAAAATGAGAAGTTTGAGCTAGGTAATTTCTACAGTCCTATAAAGTTTATAGGTCATTATATGAGTCTGAAAAGTGCTTTAAAAGTAAAAGCTGTTACTAGGAACTATTTTCTCAGGTTCTAATAGCCCTCATAGGAGGTCTTGGTAGGCAGTTCTAACCATTGTTTCATGAAGGATAAACCTTCTGTAGAAGAACAAATTTGGGAACAAATTTCAGAAAATTGTTCTAATAGATGAGTACCTTATTGATTTTATTAAACTAATCATTTGAAAGAAGTTGATCTTGGCCAATGCCAGAGGACAGGGCAAACAGGGAGTGAAGTGTTGAAAGGGTAGTGAGCGTTATGTAATTAAGGGTGGGGTTGCTTATCCAAGGAAAAGAGTGGTAAGTTAGCTGGATAAACAGGTTGGCATCAAATAATGGAAGTTCTTAAAAGTGGCTCAGGTTGATGTGATAGTACATGTTACTGAATCAGTTCTGGGTTCATGGTTCTGCCACCTCCTAGCCAGGTAGCCATGGGTCCCTCATCTGTAAGATCCACAGTATCAGTGGCCTAGGGTCATTGGGAAGATTAAATGCAGTGGTGGGACTATAAGGAGTCTAGCATAGCACCTGATGCATAAGTAAATTCAGCAAATGACTGCTACTACCCTTAGTACTGTGGTAAGCTTGGGAAAACAACAGGGTGGATGCATGGGCCCTGCCCTCACAAATGACAGTCTAGCAAGGTAGGCTGCCATTAAGTGATTACAAAAAGCATGATGAATACTAGGCATAGGTTGCACCAGTAACTTCCAGCTGGGGGACCTAACCCCAGGGTTGTAGTCAGAGAAAGTATTCCTGGAAGTGATGTTGTACCTTAAGGAGATGGTATGTTGATTTTTCACTGAGCATTTGATTTCTTGGCTTTATGTTGTATGTTTTAAGGGCATTGATGTATGATTGCTTCCATGTCTCCTTTAATCTCTTTGAGGGCATGGTAGTCTTTTTCATCCAAAGCACCTGTTATTAGTGGTCTGGGCAATTTAAGTGTTCAATAAATATTTAATTAATTGGAATAAGTAGAGGTTTTTTGTTTATTCATGATTCTGCTGTCTCTCAAGTTACCTTTTTCTTTTTTTTTTTTTTTTTTTTTTTAAGTTACCTTTTTCTAAGTAGCAATGGTGACATCTGGTGGTAAGAGTTGGAACCGAAATCTTCAAAGTACAGTTTCTCTGTCAGGATTTTGGAGAGGATGGGTCAGGTAGGGCAAGCCTCTTCCCTCACAGATAAGGAAATGCTACTCAGAGAGTTTCAGGAACTTGAAATTTAGGCTCTGTCTCCATGTAAATCGACAGCCCATTGTAACATACTTACTAGGCTAGAACAAAGCTTAATGAATATAAGGATTTTAAAGCTCTCCTGTGTCAAATAAAATGGCCAGTTATTATATACTTGATCCTGTTTGAAATAAAGAATTTGCTTTAAGCAAGGGAAAAGTTAGAAAATTATTCCTGAATTCAGCAGTGATAAATGGTTCTAGGTTGGAGGTCAGTTCCCTCAGAGGAACCCAGCAACAGGTCCTCTCTAGTATTCTGAGCTGCTTCTTTTTTTTTTTTTTTTTTTTTAATTTATGTCCCACCTGGCTAGACATACAACCTATCAGAGATTACCTGGTTTTTAACACCAACAATCTTTTTTTAAAGATTTATTTTTTATTTATTTATGATAGACATAGAGAGAGGCAGAGACACAGGCAGAAGGAGAAGCAGGCTCCATGCCAGGAACCCGACGCGGGACTGGATCCCTGGACTTCCAGGATCGCACCCTGGGCCAAAGGCAGGCACGAAACCGCTGAGCCACCCAGGGATCCCTGTATTCTGAGCTTCTTATAATGGCATTTGGTTTTTTTCTTGTCCCCAGTGTAAACTGAAGTGGCACAGACTAAAATTTTATAATGTGAGGAGGAAATGCCATCTGCCTTTCAGCTAGAGTGACAGCTAGAGGCCTTTCATACCTGTTAACTAAACTCAGCCCACACATGACTGTACTTACTGTCTTCCCCACTGGTGCCCCTTCCAGGTTCACCCATCTCTGTCAGTAACACCCTCCATTTCCTTCTGTCATGCTCTGGCCTCAGACTCTTAGAAATGTCTCTTCCCTTCCTCCTCTATTATTATCACTGTTGAACCACTTAACCCAGTCTGGCCAGTTTTTCATAAACAGAGTCTTTCAGATTAGTCTTTTTCCATCTGTTGCTACCACTTTAAACATAGGCCTTTGATCTATTCTGTGACCTAGTATAGCGATGCCAAAAACCTGTACTCACCACTGCCTCCAACACCTTTGCTTATGCTGCACTGGTTTCCTGAATATTCCCTTTCCCCATTCCCAGACAAGTCAAGTGCACGCTGTAAAGACATACCCCAAATTCTACTTCTGGTAAAGCTTCTCTGAACTCTTATAGGCCACAGTGAACTTTCCCTTTTCTCACATCTTCCTATAATGAGTTGGAAATGTATGATCCATTATGATAATACTTTGGTACACTGCTTTGCTGTATAGTAAATGCTTAAATACTCTCTTCACGGTATTTAAGAGTATGTAGTTCTTCACAGAAATGCTGAGGTATGTATTACCCTGACTTGATCAACAAGGATATCTATAATTTACTCAAGGCTGTACAATTGAAAAAGTGGCAGAGCACAAACCTAGAGCCTTGATCACACGGGGAGACTTCATGATGGAAGGGAAGGCAGGTACATAATGTAATAACTGTTCAAGAAATACTTGTTCTTACCTTCACTTCCACCTTCCACCACACACATACATATATTCATTCCCCATTCAGGTCCCAAGTCCCATGTTTTTTTCCAATATACCATAGCTGCTTTGTCCTCAGATTTCTTCATTTATGCAAATTCTCAGTATTTGCTTTGGCCTTTATGAGAAGAAAGATGAAAAAATTCTCTCACAGTCATAGCCTTTACTGTGAGGGAGGTAAATCAAAAACTAGTACACGAGGCATTAGGGACCTAGTCAACAGGGAGAAACCAATAATTACTGAGACCAGGTGATTCATCCAAGTGTTTTTGAAAGACCATAATAGAAGCTAAGAGTGAGAAATTTGGGGTAAAATAATATTATTACAGTCAATTGTGCTGAAGGCTCGGAGGAGAGCCAGGGTAGGTCTCATTCTCCAGAGAGGTCTTTGGCACTGAGGACTAGTGAATCTTAGCAGAACGTTGAGTTTTCTAATAAAAATCAACGTATGATGAGTGAGATCACCATATGTACAAACACATCTTAGATGAAAGAGGCCCACGGATAAAATAAGGATTGTAGCCAAAATGGTGTTAGGCTAAACACAATGTACTGGGAGGAGTGTATGAGAGGCTGATAGGCAACAAACAAAGCCCAAGTCCATGGTGAGTTGAAGAGGCAGAACTGACGGTATATTCAGCACCTTTCAGCAAGAAGGATCTTGCACCTAGAGAAAATGAGTGATTTTTTACTGGGGGTGGGGGAAGAGAGGGACTCCTGATTGTGATGAGAATATTTTTATAAGACTTAATATTAGGTCAAAAATATCTCAAGGCAGTTTCCCTCTGTTTGCTCTAAGTCCATGCTCAATATCTTTCTGGTGACTCTTTTGGCTTGGTGGGTGTCTGATTCTAGGAAGGGAGGGACTCTGGGTATTCCCTAATGTAAACTAGTGGCTTAGTGTTCTGGTTTACATGTCAATCACTTAATAGCATGACTGCTGTCAAGACTAGCCCCGAGAGACATTTATAGTATAATGACCAAATCAGATTTTGGACCTAAAAAAACAAAATCCATTAAGTGGAGAGGTCTGAAATGTGTAGAGCCAAATGAAGCCTTAGTTTTAAGCTGCAGCAAAGCTTACTTCCATTGTGAGGCAAAACAGCTAAATATGTGATAGTACACCTAAAGAGTATTTCACAGTTTACAAAGCACTTTCATGATTTGATTATCATGGTAATAAGAGTACTATTATTTTAGGAAGAAAGTTGAGGTTTGTAACTTATGTCAGAGTTAAAACCCAGATATCTTCTGATCATTTATTCTATTCAACTTTCTCATAGTAGTAAGAGTAGGATCACTGCTTGTGATATTTATTTATTTGTGGGAGAGCATATAATTTCAGTGTGGGAAAACCTATTTGGTGACCTTATGATCATTTAAAAAGTAAATAGGCATACATAAAAGTCCTAATTTAAAGTTGGAGCCATGGGAAGAACCTAATTTAGGGATTAGAAAAAAGAGCAGTTAGGTCCACACAAATCTGCAACGGATTTTAAAATTTTATTATAAAACATACATTAACAATTCAGTGGTACTAAGTACACTTAACAGTTACCACCATCTGCCTCCAGAACTTTGTCATCATCCCAAAGAGAAACTTAATACTCTCTAATCCATTTCCCTCTTCCCCTGACCACCTCTCTTCTACTTTCTACAAATTCGCCTCTTCTAGGTACCTGATGTAAGTGAAATTAGACAATATTTGTCCTTTTATGTGTGGCCATTTTCACTTTAGCATAATGTTTTCAAGGTACATCCATATTGCATGTAGCATGGGTCAGAATCTCCTTCCTTTTTATGGCCGAATAATAATTCCACTGTGTGGATAAAGCACATTTTGTTTATCCATTCTTCTCTTGATAGACACTTGAGTTGTTTCCACCTCTGAGCTATGTGAATAGTGCTGCTATGAACATTGGTTTACAAGTTCATATTTTACTTTCATATTTGGAGTCTATACCCAGAAGTAAAATTCCTGGATCATATGGTAATCCTACGTTTAACTTCTTGAGGAACTGCCATTTCTATAGTGCCTGTACCATTTATATTCCTACCAGCAATACGTAGGTTACAGTTTTTCCACATCCTGATCAACACTTGTTATTTTCCATTTTTTGATAATCATCTTAATGAGTATGGAGTGGTATCTTATTGTGATTTTGATTTGCATTACCTTAATGGGATGCAATATAAGTGATGTTGGGCACCTCCCCATATGCTTACTGGTCATCTGTATATCTTTTACAGAGGAGGAATCCATTCCAGTCCTTAACCTATTTTCAAATTAGGTTGCTTCATTTGTTGTTGAGTTGGCTCAACTGATTTTTCAAAGGTTCAAAAGCAATTCAGTGGAAGAAGGATACCTTTCAACAATGGTGCTGGAGCAACTGGACATCCATAAGCTAAGGAGGAGGTTGGGGGAAAACCTCAATCATACAAAGATAATGTCCAATCATGACATAAAACTCTTAACACTTTTAGAAAATCAGAGGGAAAATCTTTGGGATCCAGGGGTAGGCAAAGAGTTCTTATAAAAGCATGATCCAAAAAAGATTGATAAACTGAACTTCATCAAAACCAAAAACCTGTTCTGTGAAAGCCCACATGAAGAAAATTAAAAGACAAGCTACAGATTGGAAGGCAATTTACAGGCCGCATATCCAACAAAGGACTGGTATCTAGAATATACAAAGAATTCTCAAAATCAACAGATACGGGGCAAAAGACATAAATACCAAAAGATAGACAGCAAATAAGCACATGAAAAAAATGTACTATCCTTACCTATCATGCATATTAGAATCACATAAGTTATCACCACAGACCTACTAGAATGACTAACACAAAATAGTAACGGCATCAAATACTGGCAAGTATGTGGAGAAACTGGATCACTCAAGGTACAGTTGCTAATGGGAATGTAAAATGGTACAGCCACTCTAGAAAACAGGTTGGCTATTTCTTACAGAACTAAACATGCAGTTGCCATACAACTGCACTCTTGGGCATTTATCCCAGAGAAATGAGAACTTAGGTTCACACATGCAAAAAAACTACATAAATGTTTGTATCAGCTTTATTCATAATATCCCCAAACTGGAAACAGCCCAGAAGTCTTTCAATGGGTAAATTGTTAAACTGGCATATCCATACCATGGAAAACTACCCAGCAATAAAAGAACAAATTATTGATACAACTTGGATGACTTTCCAGAGTTCCTCCGAGGAAGAAAAAAAAAAATCAATCCCCAAAAGTTAGGTATCATATTTATATAATGTTTTGAAATGACAACATTTGAGAGGAAAGGACAGATGAATGGGTTACTAGGATTAGGGGCTGGGAGGTTGGGGAGAGATATGGGTGCGGTTATAAAAGCCCAAGAGAGGGATCCTTGTGGTGAATGAAGTATTCAGCATCCTGCCTGCGGTGGTGGGTATGCAGACCTACACATTGAAATTGAATAGGGCAAAATACATCACCAACAGGAATACAAATAT